>NW_024061230.1:42500-168365 GCF_016432855.1 Salvelinus namaycush
TACTACTACCACCACTACAGCTACTATCTCTACTACTGCTGCTCAAATAAAATGTTATTTGTCAAATGCTGAATACAACAGGTGTAGTAGACCTTACAGTGAAATGCTGAATATAACAGGTGTAGTAGACCTCACAGTGAAATGCTGATTACAACAGGTGTAGTAGACCTTACAGTGAAATGCTGAATACAACAGGTGTAGTAGACCTCACAGTGAAATGCTGATTACAACAGGTGTAGTAGACCTTACAGTGAAATGCTGAATACAACAGGTGTAGTAGACCTTACAGTGAAATGCTGAATACAACAGGTGTAGTAGACCTTACAGTGAAATGCTGAATACAACAGGTGTAGTAGACCTTACAGTGAAATGCTGAATACAACAGGTGTAGACCTTACAGTGAAATGCTGAATACAACAGGTGTAGACCTTACAGTGAAATGCTGAATACAACAGGTGTAGACCTTACAGTGAAATGCTTACTTACAAGCCCTTAACCAACAATGCAGTTAAGAAAATATATTTTTAAAAGTAAGAGATAAGAATAACAAATAAAGAGCAGCAGTAAATAATAATAGCAGAGCTTTATACAGGGGGTACCAGTACAGAGTCAATGTGGAGGCTATATACAGGTGGTACCAGTACAGAGTCAACGTGGAGGCTATATACAGGGTGTACCGGTACAGAGTCAATGTGGAGACTATATACAGGGTGTACCGGTACAGAGTCAATGTGGAGGCTATATACAGGGTGTACCGGTACAGAGTCAA
This sequence comes from Salvelinus namaycush, assembly GCF_016432855.1. Taxonomy (NCBI): domain Eukaryota; kingdom Metazoa; phylum Chordata; class Actinopteri; order Salmoniformes; family Salmonidae; genus Salvelinus; species Salvelinus namaycush. The sequence goes on from NW_024061230.1 coordinate 43,270, forward strand.
TGTGGAGACTATATACAGGGGGTACCAGTACAGAGTCAATGTGGAGGCTATATACAGGTGGTACCAGTACAGAGTCAACGTGGAGGCTATATACAGGGGGTACCAGTACAAAGTCAATGTGGAGGCTATATACAGGTATTACCGGTACAGAGACAATGTGGAGGCTATATACAGGGGGTACTAGTACAGAGTCAATGTGGAGGCTATATACAGGGGGTACCGGTACAGAGTCAATGTGGAGGCTATATACAGGGGGTACCGGTACAGAGTCAATGTGGAGGCTATATACATGGGGTACCGGTACAGAGTCAATGTGTCAATGTGCAGAGGCACCGGCGTCGAGGTAATTACAGTGGGGAGAACAAGTATTTGATACACTGCCGATTTTGCAGGTTTTCCTACTTACAAAGCATGTAGAGGTCTGTCATTTTTATCATAGGTACACTTCAAGTGTGAGAGACGGAATCTAAAACAAAAATCCAGAAAATCACATTGTATGATTTTTAAGTAATTAATTTGCATTTTATAGCAGTTATTAAAGTGGCTATGTATAGAAAATAACAGACAGTAGCAACAGCGTATGGGGGGGGGGGGGGGGGGGGGGGGCAGTGTACGTAGTCTGGGTAGCCATTTGATTAGCTGTTCAGGAGTCTTTTGGTTTGGAGGTAGAAGCTGGTGGTCCAGTACCGGTTGCCGTGCAGTACCACTATGACTGGGGGGGCTGGAGTCTTTGACAATTTTTAGGGCCTTCCTCTTACACTGCCTGGTATTGAGGTCCTGGATGGCAGGAAGCTTGGCCCCGGTGATGTACTGGGCCGTACGCTCTACCCTCTGTAGTGCCTTGCGGTCGGAGGCCGAGCAGTTGCCATACCAGGCAGTGATGCAACCCGTCAGGATGCTCTCAATGGTGCAGCTGTAGAACGTTTTGAGGATCTGAGGACCCATGCCAAATATTTTCAGTCTCCTGAGGAGGAATAGGTTTTGTCGTGCCCTCCTCACGACTGTCTTGGTTTGCTTGGACCATGTTAGTCTGTTGGTGATGTGGACGCCAAGGAACTTGAAGCTCTCAACCTGCTCCACTACAGCCCCGTCAATGAGAATGAGGGCGTGCTCGGTCCTCCTTTTCCTGTAGTCCACAATCATCTCCTTTGTCTTGATCACGTTGAGAGAGAGGTTGTTGTCCTTGCACCACACGGTCAGGTCACTGACCTCCTCCCTATAGGCTGTCTCATCGTTTTCGGTGGTCAGGCCTACCACTGTTGTCATCAGCAAACTTAATGATGGTGCACTACTACTACCACTACTACTACTGCCGCTACTACTACTGCTACTACTGCTGCTACCACTACTACTACTGCTGCTACCACTACTAATGCTGCTGCTACCACTACTACCACCACTACTACTACAGACATATATGATTAACAGACTACTACTATAGACATATGTGATTAACAGACTACTACTACTACCACCACCACCACCACCACCAAATTCAGCAAAAAAAGAAATGATCTCTCACTGTCAACTGCGTTAATTGTCAGCAAACTTAACATGTGTAAATATTTGTATGAACATAACAAGATTCAACAACTGAGACATAAACTGAACAAGTTCCACAGACATGTGACTAACAGAAATGGAATAATGTGTCCCTGAACAAAGGGGGGGGGTCAAAATCAAAAGTAAGTAACAGTCAGTATCTGGTGTGGCCACCAGCTGCATTAAGTACTGCAGTGCATCTCCTCCTCATGGACTGCACCAGATTTGCCGGTTCTTGCTGTGAGATGTTACCCCACTCTTCCACCAAGGCACCTGCAAGTTCCCGGACATTTCTAGGAGGAATGGCCCTAGCCCTCACCCTCCGATCCAACAGGTCCCAGACGTGCTCAATGGGATTGAGATCTGGGCTTTTCGCTGGCCATGGCAGAACACTGACATTCCTGTCTTGCAGGAAATCATGCACAGAACAAGCAGTATGGCTGGTGGCATTATCATGCTGGAGGGTCATGTCAGGATGAGCCTGCAGGAAGGGCACCACATGAGGGAGGAGGATGTCTTCCCTGTAACACACAGCGTTGAGATTGCCTGCAATGACAACAAGCTCAGTCCGATGATGCTGTGACACACCGCCCCAGACCATGACGGACCCTCCACCTCCAAATCGATCCCGCTCCAGAATACAGGCCACGGTTTAACGCTCATTCCTTTGACGATGAACGCGAATCCAACCATCACCCCTGGTGAGACAAAACCGCAACTCGTCAGTGAAGAGCACTTTTTGCCAGTCCTGTCTGGTCCAGCGACGGTGGGTTTGTGCCCATAGGCGACGTTGTTGACGGTGATGTCTGGTGAGGACCTTCCTTACAACAGGCCTACAAGCCCTCAGTCCAGCCTCTCTCAGCCTATTGCAGACAGTCTGAGCACTGATGGAGGGATTGTGCCTTCCTGGTGTAACTCAGGCACTTGTTGTTGCCATCCTGTACCTGTCCCGCAGGTGAGATGTTCGGATGTACCGATCCTGTGCAGGTGTTGTTACATGTGGTCTGCCACTGCGAGGATGATCAGCTGTTCGTCCTGTCTCACTGTAGTGCTGTCTAAGGCGTCTCACAGTACGGACATTGCAAGGACATTGCAATTTATTGCCCTGGCCACATCTGCAGTCCTCATGCCTCCTTGCAGCATGCATAAGGCATGTTCACACAGATGAGTAGGGACCCTGGGCATCTTTCTTTTGGTGTTTTTCAGAGTCAGTGGAAAGGCCAATTTAGTGTCCTAAGTTTTCAGAACTGTGACCTTAATTGCCTACCGTCTGTAAGCTGTTAGTATCTTAACGACCGCTCCACAGGTGCATGTTCATTAATTGTTAATGGTTCATTGAACAAGCATGGGAAACAGTGTTTAAACCCTTTACAATGAAGATCTGTGAAGTTATTTGGATTTGTACAAATTATCTTTGAAAGACAGGCTTTCAAAGATGTTTCTTTTTTGCTGAGTTTACTACTACAAGAGACAGACATGATTAACAGACTATTACCTAGCAAAGCTCTATAATAATAGATAATGTCATGTTTACAGGCTGAGCTCTATAATATTAGATCATGTCATGTTTACAGACTGAGCAGAGCTCTATAATAATAGATAATGTCATGTTTACAGGCTGAGCTCTATAATAATAGATCATGTCATGTTTACAGACTGAGCAGAGCTCTATAATAGATCATGTCATGTTTACAGGCTGAGCAGAGCTCTATAATAGATCATGAGGACTACAGTATTTAAATCCATGTCATTAATTTTAATGCATTTGATCCATCGTTACCGTTTTGTTGGTGGCCTGCTCTTTAATGGTATACAAACCTTACATTGTAGCTTTAACAATTCCTACAGTAAAGAACAACATACTCAAGTATAAAACGTCAATAGAACGCCCCTTGAAAAGCACACATTAGTTCTACTGCAGAGTTTTGCCCGTTTCTAAGATAGTACTACTCACTGGCGTTAATCAGCTCTCCTGTCTCCTTCTCCTCTTTCAATGTGACAGTCATCTCCCCCTCCTCCTCTTTCACTCCAAAAACTGCATCCTCCTCTTTCTCTACCTCCTCTTCTTTTACTGTAACATCCTCCTCCTCTTTCACTCTGAACGCGTCTTCCTCTCGTTTCACTGTAACAGCCTCACCCTCTACTTTTACTGTGACATTCTCTTCTTCCTCCTCTTTCACGACAATGTTCAGCCACATGCCTTCTTTCTCCGTCCAGCAGACCCCCTCTCCTTTTGCAGGAGCAGAGTAGCTTAGTGAACTCATGGTCGGAGATGTTAGCTAGCTAACGTAGCTAGTTCGCATGAGCGACTAGCCTAACTTAACCAGCCAGCTGACTAACAACGTAAATATGAAATTAAATGGGGCAACTAGATACGACAGAAGTGTATTCAAAACAGAGTGGTTGATCACCGAAAGTGTCTAAAGAGCTTGACTGTTTCGGGTATTTTGGCTAGCAAGATAACGAGGTGAATAACTAGCTGTTGTTATCGAGGAAGCGTCCCGTCCACTAGATTACGCGTCACACTGAAAGCATCGCCTGATAGACACATCTCCATCTGCTGACTGGAGTGGGTAATGCAATTGAGAAGAACGTGTATTTTTATATTTGCATGTTGTATTTAAACGCAACATGCAAAAACAGTTCATATAAGGAAATCAGTCAATTGAAATAAATTCATTAGGCCCTAATCTATGGATTTCACATGACTAGGCAGGGGCTCATCCAAGGGTGGACCTGGGAGGGCATAGGCCCACCCACCTTCTAACTAACAGGGATGAACACAAATTTGTGCACAACAAATCAAATCAAATTGTATTTGTCACTGCGCCGAATACAACAGTGAAATGCTTACTTACGACCAACAATGCAGTTTCAAGAAAATACAAAAATGTATAATTAAAGAGCAGCAGTGAAATAACAATTGCGAGGCTATATACAGGGGGTACAGAGTCAATGTGTGGGGGCACCGGTGTCGAGGTAATATGTACATGTAGTTAGAGTTATCAAAGTGACTATGCATAGATAATAACAGAGAGTAGCAGCAGCATAGCGGGAGGGGGGGGGTGCAAATAGTCTGGGTAGCCATTCGATTAGATGTTCAGGAGTCTTATGGATTGGGGGTAAAAACTGTTTGGAAGTCTATTGTTCCTAGACTTGGCGCTCCGGTACCGCTTGCCGTGCGGTAGCAGAGAGGACAGTCTATGACTAGGGTGGCTGGAGTCTTTTTTATGGCCTTCCTCTGACACCGCCTGGTATAGAGGTCTTGGATGGCAGGAAGCTTGACCCTGGTGATGTACTGGGCCGTGCGCACTACCCTCTGCAGTGCCTTGCGGTCGGAGGCCGAGCAGTTGCCATACCAGGCAGTGATGAAACCCGTCAGGATGCTCTCGATGGTGCAGCTGTAAAACCTTTTGAGGATCTGAGGACCCACTCAAACTAAGGGAAACCATGGCATCCATGACATTGAGACATTTGAGAGAAATAAGCTTTTTGTGCGTATGGAAAATTTCAGGGATCTTGTATTTCAGCTCATGAAACTTGGGACCAACATTTTACATGTTGCGTTTATATTTTTGTTCAGTGTATAAAACATCATGTAGATGTATATAATGAACAGACTAGGTCTATACTGCTACTACAGTTTGTTGTTAAAAAGTGGGATTAAAATGGATTTGTAAAAAATTGAACATTAGAAAAAGAAAAAGCGAGTCTTTCTGGGTGAGTCTCAAAGAGCTTTGCACAACTGGATTGTACAACATGTGCCCATTAGTCTTTAAAAAAATTCTTCAAGCTCTGTCAAATAGATTATTGATCATTTCTAGACAACTATTTTCAGGTCTTGCTATAGATTTTCAAGCAGATTTAAGTCAAAACTGTAACTCGGCCACTCAGGAACATTCACTGTCTTCTTGGTAAGCACCTCCAACATATATTTGGCCTTGTGTTTTAGGTTATTGTCCTGCTGAAAGGTGAATTCATCTCCCAGTATCTGGTGGAAAGCAGACTGAACCAGGTTTTCCTTTAGGATTTTACCTGTGCTTAGCTCTATTCTGTTTATTTTTTATCCTGAAAAACTCCCCAGTCCATAACGATTACAAGCATACCCATAACCTGATGCAGCCACCACTATGCTTGAAAATATGGAGAGTGGTACTCAGTAATGTGTTGCATTGGATTTGCCCCAAACATAATACTTTGTATTTAGAAAAAAAAGTAAATTCCTCTGCCACATTTTTTGCAGTATTACTTTTGTTCCTTGGTGCAAACAGGGTGCATGTTTTGGAATATTCTGTACAGTCTTCCTTATTTGTGACTCGTTTCAGGAAACTAGGCGTATGTCAAGCGTCAAAACTTCAGAGGAGAGCCATTTGAACGTAAACTTAAAAAAAAAATAATCAAAATGTGTTTGTTTTTTAAGCAGAAATGCCTTCTGGAACACGTGAACTTTCATGTGCCTTAATAACAAACTTGTATGCCATCTGTAAATACGAATACAATTGTTAAATGTGAACCTAGTTGGTTTAGCCACAGAAAAAGACAAGCAAACCTTCCTGCTAGCCATGATTGGCTGAGATAATGAGTGGTTGTAGTAGAACTCCATCAGTGTTGCTCTCCACTGTCTGGAGTACCGAGTTTTGAAATCAGTGGAATTAGAGTATGATAGCCAAGGAGATGGAGAAAAGTATGGCGTTTGATTGCAAATATGCAGACGGAGTCGAAAAGAGAACACACAGAAGGCTGTTGTATAAAACACCTGTCTCCGGATTACATCTTCAAACTAAGGGAAACCATGGCATCCATGACAGAGAGGGAGAAGCGTCCATCCATGTATACGGGTAAGAGAGTCTAGCTAGCTACATTTTCAGATATTACGTTTCTAATTTTGTCAAAGTGGTTTTCATTTCAAGTTAAAGTGTACTGTTAGCTAGCTAGCTAGCTGGCTGGCTGGCTAGCTAGCTAACGTTACGTGTATGATCTATGTAGTAATATTATTCGTATCTCAGATCTGGCACTCCATATTAAATCCAAATCCAAATCCACTGCATTGGCAACCCATCATGTAAATGAGAACTTGTTCTCAACTGGCCTACCTGGGTTAAATAAAGGTGAAATAAAATACATAAAATAAAATTGGCCTCATGTCGAAATCCCTGAGTGGTTTCCTTCCTCTCCGGCAACCGAGTTAAGGAGGACACCTGTATCTTTGTAGTGACTGGGTGTGTTGATAAACCATCCAAAGTGTAATTAATAACTTCACCATGCTCAAAGGGATATTCAATGTCAGCTTTTATTATTTTTACCCATCTACCTTCTTTGTGATGAATTGGAAAACCTCCCAGATCTTTGTGGTTGAATCTATGTTTGAAATTCACTGTTCGACTGAGGGACCTTACTGATAATTGTATGTGTAGGGTACAGAGATGAGGCAGTCATTCAAAAATCATGATAAACACTCTTACTGCACACAGAGTCCATGCAACTTATGTGACTTGTTAAGCACATTTCTACTCCTGAACTTATTTAGGCTTGTCATAACAAAGGGATTGAATACTTATTGAGTAAAGACTTTTTAGCTTTTAATCTTTAAATCAGTTTGTAAACATTTCAAAAAACATTATTCCACTTTGACATTATGGGATATTGTGTGCCAGAGACACACAAAAAAGTACATTTAAACCATTTTAAATTCAGGCTGTAACACAACAAAATGTGGAAAAAGTCAAGGGGTGTGAATACTTTCTGAAGGCACTGTACATGTGAAAAGAGGCTTGTTGCTGTTCACCCAAACCAACACTTTCAGATGGGAATGTCCGTTCTGCTGGTCGATGGCTGTGGTACAGTCCTGTTTCAGATAGGAATGTCCGTTCTGTTGGTCGATGGCTGTGGTACAGTACTGTTTCAGATGGGAATGTCCGTTCTGTTTGTCGATGGCTGTGGTACAGTCCTGTTTCAGATGGGAATGTCCGTTCTGTTTGTCGATGGCTGTGGTACAGTACTGTTTCAGATAGGAATGTCCGTTCTGTTTGTCGATGGCTGTGGTACAGTCCTGTTTCAGATGGGAATGTCCGTTCTGTTTGTCGATGGCTGTAGTACAGTCCTGTTTCAGATGGGAATGTCCGTTCTGTTTGTCGATGGCTGTGGTACAGTACTGTTTCAGATAGGAATGTCCGTTCTGTTTGTCGATGGCTGTGGTACAGTACTGTTTCAGATAGGAATGTCTGTTCTGTTTGTCGATGGCTGTGGTACAGTACTGTTTCAGATAGGAATGTCCGTTCTGTTTGTCGATGGCTGTGGTACAGTACTGTTTCAGATAGGAATGTCCGTTCTGTTTGTCGATGGCTGTGGTACAGTCCTGTTTCAGATGGGAATGTCCGTTCTGTTTGTCGATGGCTGTGGTACAGTCCTGTTTCAGATGTTGAATGTCCGTTCTGTTTGTCGATGGCTCTGGTACAGTCCTGTTTCAGATGGGAATGTCCGTTCTGTTTGTCGATGGCTGTGGTACAGTCCTGTTTCAGATGGGAATGTCCGTTCTGTTTGTCGATGGCTGTGGTACAGTACTGTTTCAGATGGGAATGTCCGTTCTGTTTGTCGATGGCTGTGGTACAGTACTGTTTCAGATAGGAATGTCCGTTCTGTTTGTCGATGGCTGTGGTACAGTACTGTTTCAGATGGGAATGTCCGTTCTGTTTGTCGATGGCTGTGGTACAGTCCTGTTTCAGATGGGAATGTCCGTTCTGTTTGTCGATGGCTGTGGTACAGTACTGTTTCAGATGGGAATGTCCGTTCTGTTGGTCGATGGCTGTGGTACAGTCCTGTTTCAGATGGGAATGTCCGTTCTGTTTGTCGATGGCTGTGGTACAGTCCTGTTTCAGATGGGAATGTCCGTTCTGTTGGTCGATGGCTGTGGTACAGTCCTGTTTCAGATGGGAATGTCCGTTCTGTTGGTCGATGGCTGTGGTACAGTACTGTTTCAGATGGGAATGTCCGTTCTGTTTGTCGATGGCTGTGGTACAGTACTGTTTCAGATGGGAATGTCCGCTCTGTTTGTCGATGGCTGTGGTACAGTCCTGTTTCAGATGGGAATGTCCGTTCTGTTGGTCGATGGCTGTGGTACAGTATGTATATATTTGTATTATTTGTAGCGTTGTACAGCTAAGCCCAAGTCATCTTCAGACCCAACTCACATTTAAATATCTGGCTGTGTCATTATGACTTTGGAGAATTATTTGACACATTGAACTTATTTCATTTGAACAATTGTAGGTTTCAAAGCTAAACGTGGAGAAGAAGATAGGGAGAGAAAAAAAAAGACAGATTGGATCCTGAAAAATTGACCTGCAATAACTGGTGAGTAGGTTATTGTTCATCAATGGCAAATTAGTGTTTAACAGTGTGCTGATATTGTCTTTTTTTTTTTTTAAGAATATGACTCAAACAGTGTTGGAAAAAGTACCCACATTAGTATTTACCAGTGTGCGGGTGTCATGATATTGTTTATAAACAGAATATGACTCAAACAGGGATGGTAAAAGTACCCAATTGTTATACTAGAGTAAAAGTAAAAGACACTTTCATAGAAAATTACTCAAGCGAAAGTCACCCAGTGAAATTCTACTTGAGTAAAAGTATTTGGTTTTAAAATATACTGAAGTGTCAACAGTAAATGTAATTGCCAAAATATACTTAACTATCAAAAGTTAAAGTATAAATCATTTCAAATTCCTTATATTAAGCAAACCGGACGGCACGATTTTATTGTTTCTTAAATTTACACTCAGACAGCATTTACAAATGAAGCGTGTGTTTAGTGAGTCCACCAGATCAGAGGTAGTAGGGATGACCAGGGATGTTCTCTTGATAAGTGTGTGAATTACAATATTTTCCTGTCCAGCTGAGCATTCAAAATGTAACAAGTACTTTTGGGTGTCAGGGAATATGTATGGAGTAAAAAGTACATTCTTTTCTTTAGGAATGTAGTGAAGTAAAAGTACAGATACCCCCCAAATACGACTAAAGTAGTACTTCAAGTATTTTTACTTAAGTACTGTACACCACTGCTTATAAATGACTCATGGCAGAAAGAATGGTGAATATTATTCCAGACACTGACATGGCAGAAAGAATGGTGAATATTATTCCAGACACTGACATGGCAGAAAGAATGGTGAATATTATTCCAGACACTGACATGGCAGAAAGAACGGTGAATATTATTCCAGACACTGACATGGCAGAAAATATTTTTCTACTCACCTAGAGTCATAAAAATGCTTACCATGAGTGTGTATGTCTTTGCCAAAAAATATAAAAAATGTCTCCCGGTACAATAGCCAGATCCTCCCAGAAGCTGAGACACCTTCTAAGACCCAAAATGTCTCCCAGTACAGTAGCCAGCTCCTCCCAGAAGCAGAGAGACCTTCTAAGACCCAAAATGTCTCCCGGTACAGTAGCCAGCTCCTCCCTTTTAAGACCCAAAATGTCTCCCGGTACAGTAGCCAGCTCCTCCCTTCTAACTACTCCAAAGATCTGGTCTTTTATAGTCATCAATATTTTACAAGTTTGTTCATTTTACTGATAAGGAGATTATATCCACTTCCTCAGACTCTGTCTCATAGAGATCGCAACATTGTATCAGTCTCATTATGGTGTCTGTCAGTGTACGGGCAGTTCTTTAAAAAAAATGTTTTACCTTTATTTAACTAGGCAAGTCAGTTAAAAGAACAAATTCTTATTTTCAATGACAGCCTAGGAACAGTGGGTTAACTGCCTTGTTTCAGGGGCAGAACGACAGATTTGTACCTTGTCAGCTCAGGGATTCGAACTTGCAACCTTTCTGTTACTAGTCCAACGCTCTAACCACTAGGCTACGCTGCCGCCCCTACAGGTGCCATTGTATCTGTGTCAATGTTGTGAGCAGAGTGGGAGCCGTATGTGTGCACCCTGATGCACTTTGTGTCCATGTGATGTGAAGAATTTGTTTCCACAATATGAGCAGTGGTAAGGAATCTCCCTTGTGTGTGTTACCTCATGGTCTTTCCCTAACTGGGTAAATATCTTTCCACACTGGAAGCATTGGTAAGGTTTCTCTCCGGTGTGGATTCTTTCATGTAATTTCAGTTGCCTTAACCAGGTACATGTCATTCCACAGTGGGAGCAGTTCCAAAAGGCTGCTCCCTAGTGTGTATTTTCTCATGCTGCTTCAGTTTCCCTAACTTCTTAAAACTCCTTTCACAATGAGCACCCTGGAAACGCTTCATTGCAGAGTGTGTTAGCTCATGATATTTCAAGGTCCCGGATGAGGTAAAACTCTTTTCACAGTGGGAACAGTGGTAGGGCTTCTCTCCTGAGTGTATTCTCTCATGTTGTTTCATGTTACTTGACTCTGAGAAACTCTTTCCACACTGGGAGCAATGGTAAGGTTTTTCTCCTGTGTGTGTCCTCTTATGCTTTTTCAGGTCCCCTGATGAGGTAAATCTCTTTTCACAGTGTGAGCAGTGGTAGGGTTTTTCTCCTGTGTGTATTCTCTTATGTTTTTTCATGTCCCCTAGCTGGGTAAACGTTTTTCCACACTGAGAGCATTGATAAGGCTTGTCTCCTGAGTGTATTCTCTCATGTTTTTTCAGGTTACATGACATGGTGAAAATCTTTCCACACTGGGAGCAATGGTAAGGTTTTTCTCCCGTGTGTGTTCTTTTATGGTATTTCAAGTGTGCAACTTGGGTAAAACTCTTTCCACACTGGGAGCATTGATAGGGCTTCTCTCCTGAGTGTGTTCTCCCATGCCGTCTCAGGTGGTTTAATCGGCTAAATCTCTTCCCACAGTCTGAGCACTGGTAAGGTGGTACTCCAGAGTTCAGATAATCCAATGAGGAAAAACTCGACTTTTCTCCTGAGTGTGTCCTCTCATGTTTTTTCAGGTTACCTAACTCAGTAAAACACTTTCCACACAGGGAGCAGTGGAAAGACTTTTTCCCTGTGTGTGTTCTCTCATGTCGTTTCAGGGACCCTAATCGGGTAAAACTCTTTGCACACTGAGAACAGTTATAAAGTGTCTCGCCCGAATGTATTCTCTTATGTATTTTCAGGTATTCGGAAGAGGAAAATCTCTTTCTACAATTAGTGCATTGGTTAAGCTTCTCTCCTGTGTGTATTCTCTCATGCGTTCTCAAATTCCCTAACTGGGTGCAACTCTTCCCACACTGAGAGCAGTGGTAAGGCTTCTCTCCTGTGTGTGTTCTCTTATGGTCTTTAAGGTACCCTAACCGGGTAAAACACATTCCACACTGGCAGCATTTGAAAGGATTTTCTCCTGTGTGTGTTCTCTCATGCCTTTTCAGGTTCCATAACCTGGTATATGTCTTTCCACACTGAGAGCAGTGGTGTTGTCTCGCTGGTTTGGACGTCTCTGGCTCTGATTCTCCTGAAGGAGTCTTCCCACTGTCAGAGTGAGAGTCTGGTCTCTCTCCTGCCAAAGACAAAAATAGGAGACTATTTAGTTTAACACTAATGTATCTGTGTTTGGCACTCAGCATTTAGGGGATAGATTGGGGATAAGGCCCTGGACTAGTGTCCTGTCCAGGGGGTGTACTGGTACATCAAGATGCCTCACTACAGAAAAAATAAAATTCATATAATATAATGAACAGACTAGGTCTATACTGCTCCTACGTGGTGTAACAATACATCATGTAGATGTATATAATGAACGTCCACTAGTGGCATTCCACATTTGAATTATATCCACACAAAAATATGTTGCATTAATCAAATATGTTTACATTTAGAGCACCTGTGTTTTCTATGACATGGTGGAACTATGGGGCATTCATGTGCTCCTGGGAAACTGGGAAGTCCGACATGATTGTGATTCAAGTGCTTTTGAAGTCAGACCAATTCTTCAACTAATACGATTTTAGCTAGCTTGATAAGAGAAGCTAACATTGCTAATAATAAAGTTACCTAGCTTATTTAAAGTAACTGTCCACTGTTTCCAGATTTCTACGAAATATGACCTATAAATAAGTACAATATAAGTTAAATAGTTTTCCTTCCAAAAAAATGTAAATAGGTTAAAAAGCAGCTTTTCTGTGTTGGAACGGTGTGGGCGTACAACAACAACGGAACGGTGTGGGCGTATAAAGGTCAAAATGTCATCCTCCTTCTCAGGAGGATGACATCATCCTCTATGTCAGTGGTTCCCAACTCCAGTCCTCCAGTACCCCCAACAGCAAACATTTTATGTGGCTCCAGACACCTGATTCTACTTGTCAGCTAATAATCAACCCCCCAATGAGTCTATACTCAATATCCCATGAGAACAAAATATATTTAAAAAATTTAACGTGATTTTAAGCTCTACATCATTTGTTTTTAAAATCTCAATGGTGTCTTTAAGTCCTTAGTTGTTTAGGTTATAGCCTAAAATAATAGATACTGATCGTATTGAAATATCTATGATACCACATCACACCTGCCCGCCCGATTAGCATCACTACTCTGGACGGTTCTGACTTAGAATATGTGGACAACTACAAATACCTATGTGTCTGGTTAGACTGCAAACTCTCCTTCCAGACTCATATTAAGCATCTCCAATCCAAATACCCAGGTGTCTGGTTAGACTGCAAACTCTCCTTCCAGACTCATATTAAGCATCTCCAATCCAAATACCCAGGTGTCTGGCTAGACTGTAAACTCTCCTTCCAGACTCATATTAAGCATCTCCAAAATTAAATCTCGACTTCGGCGATGTCATTTACAAAATAGCCTCCAACACTCTACTCAGCAAATTGGATGCAGTCTATCACAGTGCCATCTGTTTTGTCACCAAAGCCCCATATACTATCCACCACTGCGACCTGTATGCTCTCGTTGGCTGGACCTCGCTAAATATTCGGCGCCAAACCCACTGACTCCAGGTCATCTACAAGTCTCTGCTAGGTAAAGCCCCACCTTATCTCAGCTCACTGGTCACCATAGCAGAACCCACCCGTAGCACGCGCTCCAGCAGGCATATTATTTCACTGGTCACCCCCAAAGCCAGTTCCTCGTTTGGCCGCCTTTCCTTCCAGTTCTCTCCTGCCAATGACTGGAACGAACTGCAAAAATCACTGAAGCTGGAGACTCATATCTCCCTCACTAACTTTAAGCACCAGCTGTCAGAGCAGCTCAGAGCAGCTCATAGCCCATCTGTAAATAGCCCATCCAACTACCTCATCCCCACTGTTATTTATTTTGCTCCTTTGCACCCCAGTATCTCTACTTGCACACTCATCTTCTGCACATCTACCATTCCAGTGTTTAATTGCCATATTGTAATTATTTCGCCACTATGGCCTATTTATTGCCTTACCTCCCTTATCCTAACTCATTTGCACACACTGTATATAGACTTTTTCTATTGTATTATTGACTGTATGTTTGTTTATTCCATGTGTAACTCTGTGTTGTTGTTTGTGTCGCACTGCTTTGCTTTATCTTGTCCAGGTCGCAGTTGTAAAATGAGAACTTGTTCTCAACTAGCCTACCTGGTTAAATAAAGGTGAAATAAAAAATGTAAAAAATAAATCAAATACAGCCTTTAGTATCACCACCAACTCATGTCTGATTTCAGGACATTTGGTTGGGATGTTTCCTTTCAGTTTCTTTTCAAATGATGAAGAGGACAGAATCAAGACGAGGAAGGATCATTTTGATCTGGATTAAATGTTTTTTTTAAATAATACATATATATATATATATATATATAAAGCTTGCCTCAGGTTATTTAATTTACACATTAAGGCAGGTGAATTTGTGAATTATCATGAATAACACAAGGGCTGTTGTTAGTGTGTTATTCACCATAATCCACAGGTTTGAGTGCCTTATTGCATTTAGAAAACATTTTAAAAAGTTTACCCACATGTTTACATTAAAAACATGATTTTAATGAGTAGGAGAGGTAACGGGCAATTGTACTTTTTTGGTGTGTTTTACTCAATTTCTCAGAAACACTTGAACTAGGCAAATTCATTGTTTTATATAACAAACGTACATCTGTCTCTTAATCATTCATACCATTTATAGGTCTGTGCATAAAACAGTCAGATCACAATATTGATTTCAGTCCGAGAAGTCTGGACTTTACATTTGCCCCCCCCCCCCCCGTCCCAGGGCCAATTGGAACAGTCGCTGGGGGTCAAATGTAACACCGAAAATGTTTACTAAAGAAATGTACTTAACTTCAAAACCATTCATGTTTATGAATTATCATAGACATATGTAATGATTTTGCTAGAAATATACGTATTTTTTATGTACATAACCAATATTTACATTAACAGCCCTGTTTTTGCATTGCCATTCAGTTCCTCTCAAAACATCTGTCTGATGGCCATCATGGTTCCCATATCTGTTTAGAACTTGTTTGGTTGCTACATGACCCCAAGGCTAGTTAAAGTGAGTATATGATCGTTCAACTTGTTTGGTTGTTACAGGACCCCAAGGCTGGTTAAAGTGAGTATATGATCGTTCAACTTGTTTGGTTGCTACATGACCCCAAGGCTGGTTAAAGTGAGTATATGATCGTTCAACTTGTTTGGTTGATACAGGACCCCAATGCTGGTTAAAGTGAGTATATGATCGTTCAACTTGTTTAGTTGATACAGGACCCCAAGGCTGGTTAAAGTGAGTATATGATCATTCAACTTGTTTGGCTGATACAGGACCCCAAGGCTGGTTAAAGTGAGTATATGATCGTTCAACTTGTTGGGTTGATACAGGACCCCAAGGCTGGTTAAAGTGAGTATATGATCGTTCAACTTGTTTGGCTGTTACAGGACCCCAAGGCTGGTTAAAGTGAGTATATGATCGTTCAACTTGTTTGGCTGTTACAGGACCCCAAGGCTGGTTAAAGTGAGTATATGATCATTCAACTTGTTTGGTTGATACAGGACCCCAAGGCTGGTTAAAGTGAGTATATGATCGTTCAACTTGTTTGGTTGCTACATGACCCCAAGGCTGGTTAAAGTGAGTATATGATCGTTCAACTTGTTTGGTTGATACAGGACCCCAAGGCTGGTTAAAGTGAGTATATGATCATTCAACTTGTTTGGCTGTTACAGGACCCCAAGGCTAGTTAAAGTGAGTATATGATCGTTCAACTTGTTTGGCTGTTACAGGACCCCAAGGCTAGTTAAAGTGAGTATATGATCGTTCAACTTGTTTGGCTGTTACAGGACCCCAAGGCTGGTTAAAGTGAGTATATGATCGTTCAACTTGTTTGGTTGATACAGGACCCCAATGCTGGTTAAAGTGAGTATATGATCGTTCAACTTGTTTGGCTGATACAGGACCCCAAGGCTAGTTAAAGTGAGTATATGATCATTCAACTTGTTTGGCTGATACAGGACCCCAAGGCTGGTTAAAGTGAGTATATGATCATTCAACTTGTTTGGCTGTTACAGGACCCCAAGGCTAGTTAAAGTGAGTATATGATCATTCAACTTGTTTGGCTGATACAGGACCCCAAGGCTAGTTAAAGTGAGTATATGATCGTTCAACTTGTTTGGTTGATACAGGACCCCAAGGCTGGTTAAAGTGAGTATATGATCGTTCAACTTGTTTGGTTGCTACATGACCCCAAGGCTGGTTAAAGTGAGTATATGATCGTTCAACTTGTTTGGTTGCTACAGGACCCCAAGGCTGGTTAAAGTGAGTATATGATCGTTCAACTTGTTTGGTTGTTACAGGACCCCAAGGCTAGTTAAAGTGAGTATATGATCGTTCAACTTGTTTGGCTGATACAGGACCCCAAGGCTAGTTAAAGTGAGTATATGATCGTTCAACTTGTTTGGCTGTTACAGGACCCCAAGGCTGGTTAAAGTGAGTATATGATCGTTCAACTTGTTTGGTTGATACATGACCCCAAGGCTGGTTAAAGTGAGTATATGATCGTTCAACTTGTTTGGTTGTTACAGGACCCCAAGGCTGGTTAAAGTGAGTATATGATCGTTCAACTTGTTTGGCTGATACAGGACCCCAAGGCTGGTTAAAGTGAGTATATGATCGTTCAACTTGTTTGGCTGTTACAGGACCCCAAGGCTGGTTAAAGTGAGTATATGATCGTTCAACTTGTTTGGTTGATACAGGACCCCAAGGCTAGTTAAAGTGAGTATATGATCGTTCAACTTGTTTGGTTGTTACAGGACCCCAAGGCTGGTTAAAGTGAGTATATGATCGTTCAACTTGTTTGGCTGATACAGGACCCCAAGGCTAGTTAAAGTGAGTATATGATCATTCAACTTGTTTGGCTGTTACAGGACCCCAAGGCTAGTTAAAGTGAGTATATGATCATTCAACTTGTTTGGCTGTTACAGGACCCCAAGGCTAGTTAAAGTGAGTATATGATCATTCAACTTGTTTGGTTGATACATGACCCCAAGGCTGGTTAAAGTGAGTATATGATCGTTCAACTTGTTTGGTTGTTACAGGACCCCAAGGCTGGTTAAAGTGAGTATATGATCGTTCAACTTGTTTGGCTGATACAGGACCCCAAGGCTGGTTAAAGTGAGTATATGATCGTTCAACTTGTTTGGCTGTTACAGGACCCCAAGGCTGGTTAAAGTGAGTATATGATCGTTCAACTTGTTTGGTTGATACAGGACCCCAAGGCTAGTTAAAGTGAGTATATGATCGTTCAACTTGTTTGGTTGTTACAGGACCCCAAGGCTGGTTAAAGTGAGTATATGATCGTTCAACTTGTTTGGCTGATACAGGACCCCAAGGCTAGTTAAAGTGAGTATATGATCATTCAACTTGTTTGGCTGTTACAGGACCCCAAGGCTAGTTAAAGTGAGTATATGATCATTCAACTTGTTTGGCTGTTACAGGACCCCAAGGCTAGTTAAAGTGAGTATATGATCATTCAACTTGTTTGGTTGTTACAGGACCCCAAGGCTGGTTAAAGTGAGTATATGATCATTCATGTATAATTTATACTATCCTAAAGTTAAATCACTAGTTGTTTTCATAAGTTGGCTGCTTGGCTTAGGGCAATGTTAACACTGCGTTGGGGGCAATTGTAACTAGGTGTTAACCAATTCGGCTGTCATGACAACACCTCGTGTGTCTAGCAAGAGACAACAATAGCGGAACATGTCAATCATGTTTAGCCAACAGATAGTGATGGAAATCATGCTAGTTTGAATTCTTGGACATTAATGTTCAGGACAGTATAAGGAAAATAAAGCCGGCAGGGGGAAAAAACGACATTCACCCCTAAAAAACAAACATTTGAAAATAGTGAGATGTTTGGCTGAAACTTTGAAAACAGGAAGTGAATCTAAATGGACATGTACTGGATGAGATTCCATCAGTTTATCTTGTTTCTGTTTGGAGAAATTCCAAAGTTTTACAACTGCCCCTCGTCTCCCCTAAATGAGTTTTATTTCATCCTTCCAGCAGAGGATATAGGGCGGACATACAGTGTATTCGGAAAGTATTCAGACCCCTTTACTTTTCTTGTTTTACGTTACAGCTTTATTCTAAAATTGATTAAATTGTTGTTTTTTTCCCTCATCAATCTACACACAATACTCAATAATTACAAAGCAAAAACAGGTTTTTAGACATTTTTGCACTAAAAAAAATGAAATATTACATTTACATAAGTATTCAGACCCTTTTCAGGACTTTGTTGAAGCACATTTGGCAGCGATTACAGCCTCTGGTCTTCTTGGGAATGACCCTACAAGCTTGGCACACCTGTATTTGGGGAGTTTCTCCCGTTCTTCTCTGCAGATCCTCTCAAGCTCTGTCAGGTTGGATGGGGAGCGTCACTTCATGACGCTCTGAGGTTTCCTCCAGACGTGACGCGTGGCATTCAGGCCAAAGAGTTCAATCTTGGTTTCATCAGACCAGAGAATCTTGTTTCTCATGGTCTGAGAGTCTTTCAGTGCCTTTTGGCAAACTCCAAGCGGGCTGTCATGTGCCTTTAACTGAGGAGTGGCTTCCGTCTGGCCACTACCATAAGGGCCTGATTGGTGGAGTGCTGCAGAGATGGTTGTCCTTCTGGAAGGTTCTCCCATCTCCACAGAGGAACTCTGGATTTCTGTCAGAATGACCATCGGGTTCTTGGTCACCTTCCTGACCAAGGCCCTTCTCCCCTGATTGCACAGTTTGGCTGGGAAGCCAGCTCTAGGAAGAGTCTTGGTGGTTCCAAACTTCCTCCATTTAAGAATGATGGAGGCCACTGTGTTCTTGGGGACCTTCAGTGGTGCAGACAATTTTTGGTACCCTTCCCCAGATCTGTGCCTCGACACAATCCTGTCTCTGAGCTCTACTGACAATTCCTTCGACCTCATGGCTTGGTTTTTTACTCTGATATGCACTTTCAACTATGGGACCTTATATAGACAGGTGTGTGCCTTTCCAAATCATGTCCAATCAATTGCATTTACCACAGGTGGACTCCAATCAAGTTGTAGAAACATCTGAAGGATGATCAATGGAAACAGGATGCACCTGAGCTCAATTGAGTCTCACAGCAAAGGGTCTGAATACTTATATAAATAAGGTATGTGTTTTTTATTTTTAATACATTTGCAAACATTTCTAAAAACCTGTTTTCGTTTAGTCATTATGGGGTAATGCGTGTAGATTGATGATACTTTTTATTTATTTAATCCATTTTAGAATAAGGCTGTAATGTAACAAAATGTAGAAATAGTCAAGGGGTCTGAATACTTCCCAAATGCACTGTACAGTATATTAACCTAAGAGTACTTCCCAAATGCACTGTAACAGTATATTAACCTAAGAGTACTTCTCAAATGCACTGTAACAGTATATTGACCTAAGAGTACTTCCCAAATGCACTGTACAGTATATTGACCTAAGAGTACTTCCTGAATGCACTGTAACGGTATATTAACCTAAGAGTACTTCCTGAATGCACTGTAACAGTATATTGACCTAAGTACTTCCCGAATGCACTGTAACAGTATATTAACCTAAGAGTACTCCCCGAATGCACTGTAACAGTATATTGACCTAAGAGTACTTCCCAAATGCACTGTACAGTATATTGACCTAAGAGTACTCCCCGAATGCACTGTAACAGTATATTGACCTAAGAGTTATGAAAGTTGGAAGAATTATCTTCATAATGATTCCACACCTGTATTTTCTCCAAAGGGTGCTTCAACCAAGTATTCACTCTGGGGTGAATTTGTAATTAAAACATTTAAAAAATATATATATATATAATGTTTCTTTCACTTTGGAAATGTGGAGCAGATTGTGTAGGTAAGTAGGAACAAATATCAAATGTAATCCCTTTTTTTTGTTTTACTTTTGGGGCAGCAAAATGCAGACTATCATTAGTCACTGTAGCAAGGTTTATACAAATGCCCTCTGTTGGAAACCATATAGTTGACTAGATCTATGGGGTTGTCATGTCTAGACGCTTTTTGTACAGGAATGGGGGAAGGATTGTTGATATCCATTTTATGAATTGTGAATGTGTAGGTAATATAATGGGAAGCCTTTTAACCATTAACGTTTGGTTGGTTGACCACCACTCTTTGTACCTTTAAACAGTTCCTACAATACAAAACAACATAGTCAAGTGTAGAAAAAAAAAACAGACATTAGTTCAACAACTACAGAATTTGTGGTACTATTTTTTAAGATGGTACTTACTGGTGTTAATCAGATTTCCAGTCTTCTCTAATTCTCCCTCTTCCTCATCCAATGTGACAGTAATCTCCCCCTCATCTTTCACTCCAAACACTGCATCCTCCTCTTTCTCTTCCTTCACGCTGTAAGCTTCTTCTTCTTCTTTCACTGTAACGTCTTTTTCTTCTTCTTTCACTGTAACAGCCTCATCCTCTACTTCTTGTTTTATTGTAACAGCCTCTTCTTCCTTCTCCTCTTTCACGAGAGATTCTTTCTCCGTCCAGCAGACCTCTTCTTCTTTAGCAGGGGTGGAGTAGTTTAGTGAACTCATGGTAGCTAGCTAACGTTAGCTGGTTAGCATTAATGATTAGCCTAGTGCTACTGCTGATTTAACCAGTCAGCTAGCTGACTACTAGCAACGTAAAATTAGATTAAATGCGGCAACCAGCTATACGACAGACGTGTGTTTAAAACACAGTGGCTAATATACACCGACAGTGGCTCAAGAATTTTAGTGTTTCGGCTATTAGCTAGCAAGCTACCGAGGTGGATGACTAGCTGTTGTTGTTGAAGACGCGTCCTGTCCACTAGATTATACGTCACGCTGGTAGCTTCACCTGGAATACACACGTCGCCATCTGCTGACTAAAGTGGAAAACGCAGTTGAGAGAATTAAAAATGTGTTTATTTTTTATTAAATAGTAATATTATATTGCGACATACAAAGAGAAGTACGGTGGCGTATGCCGCCACTCCGATAAAAAAAAATATATATCGACGAGATAAGATCACGTTATTAGGAAATAATCCAATAACTCGTTATAATGAAATAATCCATGATTTTGTTATTTCTTGTTATAAGATGATCTTTCTCGTAATATGTCGTTATTACGAAATAATTCAGTTCCATTTTTTTTTAAATCCCTTTTTCTCTTTTTATTTAGAATTGTCCCATCGCTGCAACTCCTGTGCAGAGAGAGAGGCGAAGGTCGAAAGCCATGCGTCCTCCAAAACATGACCCACCAAGCCGCGCTGCTTCTTGACACACTGCTTATTTAACTCGGACATGGCTTCCTCTCATGCACAGGTTGACATTATGGCCGGGTTTGTTTGAGTTGATCAACTTTTATTTTCTCCTCGGTTCGAGGCACTGGGAGATATTAGTGTAATGGAGCAATATAGATGGTGTTGTCATTAGTTTACCTACATTGCAGAGAAATCTGAGTTCTCGATCACAGCCGTGGGAAGTTTGGGTGCTGAGGGTGTTGCAGCACCACCTGAAAAATAACAAATATTAATAAAAAATAAACATATAAGTAGTGGACTGGGCCTTTATGACACCTGTATTAGTGGACTGGGCCTTTATGACACCTGTAGTAGTGGACTGGGCCTTTATGACACCTGTATTAGTGGACTGGGCCTTTATGACACCTGTATTAGTGGACTGGGCCTTTATGACACAATTCAATGTCATAACAATTCATTTCAAAGTAAGGGGTTTTCCTCACTGCTTACAGATAATAATTGTCTCCATGTAGATGCTGACCAGGAATACATTTCCCATTTATACTAAAGCACACAAGGGCCCACAATCTGTAAGATGTGAACATACTATTCCTTATAACTATATCAAATATATGCAATGAATATTCCAGAAACATGTTTCTGTGCCAGTTTACAACCAATCAGCAAAAGATAACCGACTTCGAGCGTTTCAACATGGTTTGTGTTTCCAACACCATAACGTTTTAAACACTTTAAATGGGCACTTCTGATTTGTGTGGTATGTCCCTGGACTCTTGGGAATCTTGGTAGATTCTCGGGAAAATGTGAATCCCTAGGTTGTAGGTATATAGTATATTTTCATTTATAAGGGAAGAAACTAAATTAACTCAGACAATAATAACAACTTAGCCAGGTCGAATATAAACACTTTAAATGGGCACTTCTGATTTTTGTGGTATGTCCCTGGACTCTTGGGAATCTTGGTAGATTCTCGGGAAAATGTGAATCCCTAGGTTGTAGGTATATAGTATATTTTCATTTATAAGGGAAGAAACTAAATTAACTCAGACAATAATAACAACTCAGCCAGGTCGAATATAAACATTTTAAATATCCTACAGATTAGATCTAGCCTAAACAACTTCTTATCCATGTAAAATATCATACGGATTAGATATAGCCTAGAAGACTTCTTATCCATGTTCAACATTAACCAGTTGTGACCAGACTATTCCCTCAAAGCCACTCTGTAAGATATAAATCATCAGAGGACCAGCGATTGGAGCAAATGCATCACGTTGAAACGGCACTCAATATTCTGTAGTCTTTGAGGAATGACACACACACACAGGAAACACAGAGCCGGAGTTAGAAAATGACAATTTAATAACAGTGTGTATACACTGAAACTGACTCCATATTCAGCTCATGTTTTGAAATAGAACATTTATATTCGAGTCCTGCTTTGTACTAATTTGATTTCATGTGACAAACAAAAAACAGTCACAAGCTTAGTTTCCACCTGATTGGTTTGGTAGAAGACAAAAACGCATGCGCCCGCTATGGGGCGTGGGATGTCCTCTACAATCATTAGCCTGCTCTAAATGGTTTAGACCAGCAGGTGCCAATAGTGGGGCGTGGGATGTCCTCTACAATCATTAGCCTGCTCTAAATGGTTTAGACCAGCAGGTGCCAATAGTGGGGCGTGGGATGTCCTCTACAATCATTAGCCTGCTCTAAATGGTTTAGACCAGCAGGTGCCAATAGTGGGGCGTGGGATGTCCTCTACAATCATTAGCCTGCTCTAAATGGTTTAGACCAGCAGGTGCCAATAGTGTACACAGTGATTGATCAAAGCATTGAGTAATGGACCTATTTTTGACACAATTGGCTGGAAAACCTAAACGCTTCGCTTCCCCGTCACTACTCCCCTGTATGTGTTCTTTCATGGCTTTTCAGCAAGCTTCTCTGGGTAAAACCCTTCCCCACGCTGGGAGCATTGGAAAGGCTTCTCCCGTGTGTGTGTTATATTATGTTCTGTCAGGTGCCCTAGCCGGATAAGTTAGAATAATTTTCACACTGGGAGCAGTGATAAGGCTTCTTCCCTGTATGTGTTGTGTTCTTTCATGACCTTTCAGGCTCCCTATCTGGGTAAAACCTTTTCCACACTGAGAGCACTGGAAAGGCTTCTCCCCTGTGTGTGTTCTATCGTGCTTTTTCAGGCTCCCCATCTGGGTAAAACCCTTTCCACACAGAGAGCATTGGAAAGGCTTCTCTACAGAGTGTGTTCTCTCATGTGATTTCAGGGTACCTGATTGGGCAAACGCCATTCCACACTGAGAGCATTGGAAAGGCTTCTCCACAGAGTGTGTTCTCTCATGTGATTTCAAGGTACCTGATTGGGTAAAACTCTTACCACAGTGGGAGCAGAGATAGGGCTTCTCTCCAGTGTGTATTCTTTTATGTTTTTCCAGTTGCCCTAACTGTGTAAAGCTCTTTTCACACTGGGAACAGTGGAAAGGCTTCTCTACTGAGTGCCTCCTCTCGTGTAATTTCAGATACCCTAAATGGGTAAAACTCTTTCCACACTGAGAGCATTGGAACAGTTTTTCTCCTGTGTGTATTCTCTTATGATCTTTCAGATGCGATGACTGGATAAATCTCTTTCCACACTGAGAGCAGTGATGTTGTTTTGCTGGTTTGGGCGTCTCTGGGTCTGGTTCCAATGAAGGACTCTTTTCGCTGTCAAAATGAGAGTCTGGTCTCTCTCCTGTCAAAGACAAGAGTATTTTGTTAAACAGAAACCCGAATAAAACCTCCACAGTCTCCCTATGAGCTTTAATCCAGTCTAGATCCCTTATTATAAAATCGGTAGTTTGGATTGTGGATGCTGATTGGTTGGTAGCTGTTAGTTATTCACGATAATCCACTGGTAATACCTGTTAACAGTTCCATTTTAATTATCCCTAAAAATCCACTGCCCCACAGCCCAGCCAGGCCATTTATAAACTAATCTCCACTGGCCCAGCCAGGCCATTTATAAACTAATCTCCACTGGCCCAGTCAGGCCATTTATAAACTAATCTCCACTGTCCCACAGCCCAGCCAGGCCATTTATAAACTAATCTCCACTGTCCCACAGCCCTGCCAGGCCATTTATAAACTAATCTCCACTGTCCCACAGCCCAGCCAGGCCATTTATAAACTAATCTCCACTTTCCCACAGCCCGGCCAGGCCATTTATAAACTAATCTCCACTGTCCCACAGCCCTGCCAGGCCATTTATAAACTAATCTCCACTGTCCCACAGCCCAGCCAGGCCATTTATAAACTAATCTCCACTGTCCCACAGCCCAGCCAGGCCATTTATATAAACTAATCTCCACTGTCCCACAGCCCTGCCAGGCCATTTATAAACTAATCTCCACTGTCCCACAGCCCTGCCAGGCAATTTATATAAACTAATCTCCACTGGAAGAAAGGCATAGCAGCATACGGACATCATTAACCCATGGCTTCTAGCCTAACATTTGGTTTGGAACAGAGGGGAGTTGTATAAACCTTGCTATCTGCCTCTCCGACCTCCTGCACCTTTATAATATAATAATCATCATGTTATGAAAGCAATAAGGAAGTCAAACCCAAGTTATTATGAATAACACATCACTGTTTCCCTTCACTTTGTATCATGCCTAAGAACAAATCAAATCCAATTTGAATTGGTCACATACACATGGTTTGCAGATGTTAATGCGAGTGTAGCGAAATGCTTGCAGCCCTTAGTTGTGTTTTCACTTCAGGATAATCCGCAGATTCTCATGCCTTGTTGATTCAATAACCTGTGGGGCCGGTGTCTATATAACCTGTAATAACCTGTACTAACCTGTGGGGCCGGTGTCTATATAACCTGTAATAACCTGCGGGGCCGGTGTCTATATAACCTGTATTAACCTGTGGGGCCGGAGTCTATATAACCTGGAATAACCTGTGGGGCCGGTGTCTATATAACCTGTAATAACCTGTAATAACATGTGGGGCCGGTGTCTATATAACCTGTAATAACCTGTAATAACCTGTGGGGCCGGTGTCTATATAACCTGTAATAACCTGTAATAACCTGTGGGGCCGGGGTCTATATAACCTGTAATAACCTGTAATAACCTGTGGGGCCGGTGTCTATATAACCTGTAATAACCCGTGGGGCCGGTGTCTATAGAACCTGTAATAACCTGTGGGGCCGGTGTCTATAGAACCTGTAATAACCTGTAATAACCTGTGGGGCCGGTGTCTATAGAACCTGTAATAACCTGTGGGGCCGGTATCTATAGAACCTGTAATAACCTGTAATAACCTGTGGGGCCGGTGTCTATATAACCTGTAATAACCTGTGGGGCCGGTGTCTATATAACCTGTAATAACCTGTAATAACCTGTGGGGCCGGTGTCTATAGAACCTGTAATAACCTGTGGGGCCGGTGTCTATAGAACCTGTAATAACCTGTAATAACCTGTGGGGCCGGTGTCTATAGAACACTTCATCCAAATGATCCTTCCTCGTCTTGATTCTGTCCTCTCATCGATTGAAATCAGACATGAGTTGGTGGTAATAACAGGTTAGATGATGTGGTGTCATAGATATTTAAAATCAGATCAGTCTGTCTTACCTTATAGCTAAAATATGAAGGACCTAATAACACCATAGATATTTAAAATCAGATCAGTCTGTCTTACCTTATAGCTAAAATATGAAGGACCTAATAACACCATAGATATTTAAAATCAGATCAGTCTGTCTTACCTTATAGCTAAAATATGAAGGACCTAATAACACCATAGAGATTTAAAATCAGATCAGTCTGTCTTACCTTATAGCTAAAATATGAAGGACCTAATAACACCATAGAGATTTCAATCAGATCAGTCTGTCTTACTGTAACGATTCTCTACTTCGTCCTCCTCCTCAGACGAGGAGAGGCGAGACGGATCAGATGACCAATATGCAGCGAGGTATGATGACATAATGAATTTATTTAAACAAGACAAAAACGAACTATACTTGAATAACTAACAAAATAACAAAACGGAGTAGACAGACCTGGACGACGAACTTACATGAAACACGAAGAACGCACGAACAGGAAAAATGACTACATAAAACGAACGAACAAACAAAACCGAAAACAGTCCCGTGTGGCGTAACATACACAGACACTGACACAGGAGACAACCACCCACAACAATCAATGTGAAAACACCTACCTTAATATGGCTCTCAATCAGAGGAAATGAAAACCACCTGCCTCTAATTGAGAACCATATCAGGTCACCCTTTACCAACATAGAAACACATAACATAGACTGCCCACCCAAACTCACGCCCTGACCGACTAACACATACAAAATAACAGAAAACCGGTCAGGAACGTGACACTTACCTTATAGCTAAAATATGAAGGACCTAATAACACCATAGAGATTTCAATCAGATCAGTCTGTCTTACCTTATAGCTAAAATATGAAGGACCTAATAACACCATAGAGATTTCAATCAGATCAGTCTGTCTTACCTTATAGCTAAAATATGAAGGACCTAATAACACCATAGAGATTTCAATCAGATCAGTCTGTCTTACCTTATAGCTAAAATATGAAGGACCTAATAACACCATAGAGATTTCAATCAGATCAGTCTGTCTTACCTTATAGCTAAAATATGAAGGACCTAATAACACTATAGAGATTTCAATCAGACCAGTCTGTCTTACCTTATAGCTAAAATATGAAGGACCTAATAACACCATAGATATTTAAAATCAGATCAGTCTGTCTTACCTTATAGCTAAAATATGAAGGACCTAATAACACCATAGAGATTTCAATCAGATCAGTCTGTCTTACCTTATAGCTAAAATATGAAGGACCTAATAACACCATAGATATTTAAAATCAGATCAGTCTGTCTTACCTTATAGCTAAAATATGAAGGACCTAATAACACCATAGATATTTTAAATCAGATCAGTCTGTCTTACCTTATAGCTAAAATATGAAGGACCTAATAACACCATAGAGATTTCAATCAGACCAGTCTGTCTTACCTTATAACTAAAAAAAACGAAGGACTAAAGACACCATTTTGATTTAAAAAAACAAATGACAGAGATTCAAAATCACGTTTTGCTCTCATGGGATGTTGAGTATAGAGTCTAAACAAAGCACTACAGAACAATATAATGGGAATTATTTCATCCAGTAACGGTTTTTGTGTGCCCCCCCCCCCCCCCCCCCCCCTCGTGTAGCTTTAAAGGTTGGCGTTGGGCACAGAAAACAGTCCAACTCCACCTCTTTCTCAATTTTCTAACAGAAATGGGATGTGCCTTTGGTGGTTCAGCGTTGTATCATTCTGGTCTTGCGCGCCGCGACCGACGGAGCTAGTTCGGTAACTAAAGGGGTCTACAGACAATACGCAAACAGGGCCGATGGAGCTTAGCGCAGCGTTGCAATGTCGTTTTTCGTTACAAAAGGGGCGGCTCCTTGTAATACGCTCCGTCATTCAAAGCATTTTTTTTTCTACCTGGAAATTGACACCCAACGTACCGTTCCTTGAGAAGATTGAGGGGCAGTATTGAGAGGGGATGACCAGGGATGTTCTCTGTTTAGTGAGTCTGCCAGATAAGAGGCAGTAGGGATGACCAGGGATGTTCTCTGTTTAGTGAGTCTGCCAGATAAGAGGCAGTAGGGATGACCAGGGATGTTCTCTTGATGTGGTTGAATTGGAAAATGTTCCTGCTGCTAAGCATTCATCATGTAACGAGTACTTTTGGGGAAAATGTATGCAGTAAAAAAGTACATTATTTTGGGTGTCAGGGAAAATTAATGCAGTAAAAAGTACATTATTTTGGGTGTCAGGGAAAATTTATGCAGTAAAAAGTACATCGTTTTCTTTAGGAATGTAGTGGAGTAAAATATGTCAAAAAAATCTATAGTAAAGTAAGGTACAGGTAGCCAAAAAAACGACTTAAGTAGTACTTGAAAGTATTTTTTACTTAAGTACTTTACATCACTGCTACTTGCAAGCTTCCTTTTTTGTGCATTTTATTTTGCGATTTGCTCAGCGCAATTATGTCCAGTTTGATGGAGCGTCTGTGTGAGCTGGTGAGACAATACGAGCACCTTTACAACCCTTTGATGCGGTCGTATTCAGACAAGCAAAAGACAACAGCTGGAGGGAGATATCACGACATTTAAACACCCATACTGATATCAAAGAAACATGGAGAAAGGTGATGTTTGCAATCCGAAAAGGGTAAAGGAGACGAGGACTAGTGGCGTGTGTGTCCCACTGACTGTCAGGCTTCGTGTTCACGTGAAACATCGTCAGACAGACACCAATATGCCAGATACGGTATGTGATCATCATTCAGCCGGGTCCTTTTTGTACAGTCAGTGTGGTCCGATGTTTAGCTAACCTACACGAAACTAAAATATAAACACAACACGTAATGTTCTATTGAAGAATGTTGTGATGTTCTATTGAAGAATGTTGTGATGTTCTATTGAAGAATGTTGTGATGTTCTATGGAAGAATGTTGTGATGTTCTATTGAAGAATGTTGTGATGTTCTATTAAAGAATTATGTGATGCTCTATTGTTCTGTAAGACCTAGTCTGTTCATTATATACATCTACACTGAAAATATATATAAATGCTACATGTAAAGTGTTGGTCCCATGTCTCATGAGCTGAAAAAAAAGATCCCAGAAATGTTCCATACGCACAAAAAGCTTATTTCTCTCAGATTTTGTGCACAAATTTGTTTACATCTCTATTAGTGAGCATTTTTCCTTTGCCAAGATCATCCATCCACCTGACAGGTGTGCCATATCAAGAAGCTGATTAAACAGCATGATCATTAC
The DNA here is from genome assembly GCF_016432855.1 of Salvelinus namaycush. Classification (NCBI taxonomy): domain Eukaryota; kingdom Metazoa; phylum Chordata; class Actinopteri; order Salmoniformes; family Salmonidae; genus Salvelinus; species Salvelinus namaycush. The sequence goes on from NW_024061230.1 coordinate 72,395, forward strand.
ACAGGTGCACCTTGTGCTGGGAACAATATAAGGCCCCTCAACACAATGCTACAGACGTCACATTTTTTGGGGGGAGGGTGCAATTTGCATGCTAACTGCAGGACTGTCCACCAGAGCTTTTGCCAGATAATTGAATGTCCATGTCTCTACCATAAGCTACCTTCAACATCGTTTTAGAGAATTTGGCAGTACGTATGGGCAGGCATAAGCTACGGACAACAATTGCATTTTGTCGATGGCAATTTGAATGCACAGAGATACCGTGACAAGATCCTGAGGTCCATTGTCGTGCCATTCATCGGCTGCCATCACCTCATGTTTCAGTATGATAATGCACAGTCCCATGTCGCAAAGATCCGTAATTCCTGGAAGGTGAAAATGTCCCAGTTCCTCCATGGCCTGCATACTCACCAGACATGTCACCCATTGAGCATGTTTGGGATGCTCTGGATCGACGTGTACAACAGTGCGTTCTAGTTCCCACCAATATCCAGCAACTTCACACAGCCATTAAAGAGGAGTGGAACAACATTCCACAATCAACAGCCTGATCAACTCTATGTGAAGGAGATGTATCGCGCTGCATGAGGCAAATGGTGGTCACACCAGATACTGACTGGTTTTCTGACCCACGCCCCTACCTTTTATTTAAGGTATCTGTGACCAACAGATGCATATCTGTATATCCCTTCTCACCAACACCCAACCCACGTCCAGGTGCACCCGTGCTCTCTGTACCTCCATCAACCTCCACCACATCTCCCCGACCCAGCTCCTCCAATGGCAAGAAGAGGAAGACAGCGGAGGATCCTTTGGACACGGACATTGATGACAAAAAGTGTTTCTATTCATATCAATAAATACTCATATTATATGGAAACGTAGAAAGACACGCATATGTTAATCAGTGCAGATGTTTGGGCTCCCGAGTGGCGCAGCAGGTCTAAGGCACTGCATCGCAATACAGTCCCTGGTTCGAATCCAGGCTGTATCACATCCGGTATCACAATAAGCAGCTAGGTCCAAACTGCTACTACACGGTGTAACAGTACTGAGTAGGTCCAAACTGCTCCTACACTGTGTAACAGTACTGAGTAAGTCCAAACTGCTCCTACACGGTGTAACAGTACTGAGTAGGTCCAAACTGCTCCTACACGGTGTAACAGTACTGAGTAGGTCCAAACTGCTCCTACACGGTGTAAATGTACTGAGTAGTTCCAAACTGCTCCTACACGGTGTAACAGTACTGAGTAGGTCCAAACTGCTCCTACACGGTGTAACAGTACTGAGTAGGTCCAAACTGCTCCTACACGGTGTAACAGTGCTGAGTAGGTCCAAACTGTTCCTACATGGTGTAACAGTACTGAGTAGGTCCAAACTGCTCCTACACGTTGTAACAGTACTGAGAAGGTCCAAACTGCTCCTACACGGTGTAACAGTGCTGAGTAGGTCCAAACTGCTCCTACACGGTGTAACAGTACTGAGTAGGTCCAAACTGCTCCTACACGGTGTAACAGTACTGAGTAGGTCCAAACTGCTCCTACACGGTGTAACAGTACTGAGTAGGTCCAAACTGCTACTACACGGTGTAACAGTACTGAGTAGGTCCAACCTGCTACTACACGGTGTAACAGTACCGAGTAGGTCCAAACTGAGCTGCGTTCAGTACAAAAAAAAGCAGTGGAACGATCAATTAACAGAAAAAGGTGCTGTACTGAGCGACTAGTTGAAAAATGATTGGGTTCCAAATATACTGCTGCCCTTAATGCGTCACTCATTGCTTCAAGCCACACCCACCAACCGGAGCAAACCAACAATTCCTCAGTCTGCTCAATACCTTTTTTTAAACAACTAATTGACCGAAGTTGGGGGGGGGGGCAGGACCGAGTTTGGGAAACCCTGATCTAAGTGATTGGTATTCCAACTGACATGTTGTGTTATCTACCTTCCAGCCATCCATACACCCACTCAGAAGAGACTAGAGGTCGACCGATTAATCGGAATGGCCGATTAATTAGGGCCGATTTCAAGTTTTGCTAACAATCGGAAATCGGTATTTTTGGACACCGATTTGGCCGATTATTATTATTAATTTTTTTACACCTTTATTTAATCTTTATTTAACTAGGCAAGTCAGTTAAGAACACATTCTTATTTTCAATGACGGCCTAGGAACAGTGCCTCGTTCAGGGGCAGAACGACAGATTTTTACCTTGTCAGCTCGGGGGATTCAATCTTGCAACCTTACAGTTAACTAGTCCAACGCTCTAACCACCTGATTACATTGCACTCCACGAGGAGCCTGCCTGTTATGCGAATGCAGTAAGCCAAGGTAAGTTGCTAGCTAGCATTAAACTTATCTTATAAAAAACAATCAATCAATCAATCATAATCACTAGTTAACTACACATGGTTGATGATATTACTAGTTTATCTAGCGTGTCCTGCGTTGCATGTAATCGATGCGATGCGTATCGTTGCTCCAATGTGTACCTAACCATAAACATCAATGCCTTTCTTAAAATCAATACACAGAAGTATATATTTTTACACCTGCATATTTAGCTGAAAGACATCCAGGTTAGCAGGCAATATTAACCAGGTGAAATTGTGTCACTTCGCTTGCGTTCATTGCACGCAGAGTCAGTGTATATGCAACAGTTTGGGTCGCCTAATTTGCCAGAGTTTTACGTAATTATGACATAACATTGAAGGTTGTGCAATGTAACAGGAATATTTAGACATAGCGATGCCACCCGTTAGATAAAATACGGAACGGTTCCGTATTTCACTGAAAGAATAAACGTCTCGTTTTCGAGATGATAGTTTCCGGATTCGACCATATTAATGACCTAAGGCTCGTATTTCTGTGTGTTATTATGTTATAATTAAGTCTATGATTTGATAGAGCAGTCTGACTGGGTGATGGTAGGCACCAGCAGGCTCGTAAGCATTCATTCAAACAGGACTTTGGTGCGTTTTGCCAGCAGCTCTGCTGTTTATGACTTCAAGACCATCAACTCCTGAGATGAGGCTGGTGTAACCGATATGAAATGGCTAGCTAGTTAGCGGGGTGCGCGCTAATAGCGTTTCAAACGTCACTCGCTCTGAGACTTGGAGTGGTTGTTCCCCTTGCTCTGCAAGGGCCGCCCGCGGCTTTTGTGGAGCGATGGGTAACGCTGCTTCGAGGGTGGCTGTTGTCGATGTGTTCCTGGTTCGAGCCCAGGTAGGGGCGAGGAGAGGGACAGAAGCTATACAGTTACATTGGCAATACTAAAGTGCCTATAAGAACATCCAATAGTCAAAGGTATATGAAATACAAATGGTATAGAGAGAAAAAGTCCTATAATTCTTATAATAACTACAACCTAAAACTTCTTACATGGGAATATTGAAGACTCATGTTAAAAGGAACCACCAGTTTTCATATGTTCTCATGTTCTGAGCAAGGAACTTAAACGTTAGCTTTCTTACATGGCACATATTGCACTTTTACTTTCTTCTCCAACACTTTGCTTTTTGCATTATTTAAACCAAATTGAACATGTTTCATTATTTATTTGAGGCTAAATTGAATTTTATTGATGTATTATATTAAGTTAAAATAAGTGTTCGTTGAGTATTGTTGTATTTGTCATTATTTAAAAAATAAAATAAAAATAAAAATCGGCCGATTAATCGGCACCGGCATTTCTGGTCCTCCAATAATCGGTATCGGTATTGAAAAATCATAATCGGTCGACCTCTAGAAGAGACCTCTCCTGAAGTTCTGACTGACACGCTGTAAACCAAACAACTAAATTAGGTTTTAAGGTTAGAATCAAGAAATACACACAATATTCATCCATTTTATAATTTACATTTTTATAATATCCAAATCATATCATGAACATGTAAGGTTTCTTACATGTATCCAATATATCAAAGTGTAGAATCAAAATAAAATACATTTTAAATTGTAATCTGATTTTAGACATAATCCTGTCTCAAAAACTAAAAACAGGCCTATTCTAGAGAATGATTTCATATAAACAATATGATTTAATGTGGCATAAAACAACAGTCAAACATAAGTCAGAACACTGCCTGTCTATTCTATGATGTGATTTCAGGTCTTCTGTCTGGGAAAATGTATTTTTTATTTAACAACCTGATATTCATTATGCAATGGGAACATCGGTACACACATCTCCAGAGTGTTTTCTCTTATTATGTTTGCGCAGACTTCCTAAATGGAAAAAATAATTTCCACACAGGGAACAATGGTAAGGTATCTCTCCTGTGTGTGTTTTCTCGTGTGATTTTAGGTCATGTGATTGTGAAAATCTCTTTCTACAATGGGCACAGGGGTAGGGCTTTTCTCCTGTGTGTGTCCGCTCATGTGATTTTAGGTCCTGTGATCGTGAAAATCTCTTTCCACAATGGGCACAGGGGTAAGGCTTTTCTCCTGTGTGTATTCTATTATGTTTGTTCAGGCTCCCTGACTGTGCAAAACTCTTTTCACACTGGGAGCAGTGGTATGGTTTCTCCCCTGTGTGTGTCCTCTCGTGTGATTTTAGATCCTGTGATCCTGAAAATCTCTTTGGACAATAGGCACAGGGATAAGGCTTTTCTCCTGTGTGTATTCTATTATGTTTGTTCAGGCTCCCTAACTGGGTAAAACTCTTTTCACACTGGGAGCAGTGGTATGGTTTCTCCCCTGTGTGTATCCTCTCATGTGATTTTAGTTGCTGCGATCGTAAAAATCTCTTTCCACACTGGGAACATTGGAAAGACTTTTCTCCTGAGTGTTTCCTTTCATGCTCTTTCAGGCTTCCTAACTGGGTAAAACTCGTTCCACACAAGGAGCAATGGTATGGTTTCTCCCCTGTGTGTGTCCTCTCATGCTCCTTCAGCTTATCTAACGACCTAAAATTATTTCCACAATGGGAACAGCGGTAAGGCTTTTCTCCTGTGTGTATTCTATTATGTTTGTTCAGGCTCCATAACTGGGTAAAACTCTTTCCACACTGGGCGCAGAGAAAAGGTTTCTCCCTTGTGTGTGTCCTCTGATGTATTTTTAGGTACCGTGACAACTTAAAACTCTTATTACACTGGGAGCAGTCGAGTCGTCTCACTGGTTTGGGAGTCTCTGGGTCTGGTTCCCCTGAAGCACTCTTACTGCTGTCAGAGTGAGAGTCTGGTCTCTCTCCTGCCAAAGACAGAGTATTTGGTTAAACAGAGACCTGAATGAAACCTCCACATGATAAAACTGTCTTCCTATGAGGTTTAATCTAGACTCATTATAAACCGTACATTTGGATCCTTGATGCCGATTGGTTAATAGCCGTTAGTTAATCACAATACTACCCGGGTAATGGCTGTTAACAGTTCTATTTTAATCATTCCTACACATCCACTGTCCCACAGCCCAGCCAGGTAATTCATCAACTGTATCTCCACTGTCCCACAGCCCAGCCAGGCAATGTATCAACTAATCTCCACTGTCCCACAGCCCAGCCAGGCAATTCATCAACTAATCTCCACTGTCCCACAGCCCTTACAGGAAATTCATCAACTAATCTCCACTGGAACAAAAGCATCTAGACATTATTACCCAATGCTTCTAGTCAAATATATAATATATCAGCAGGGACTTGTTCAAACCCTTTGCTATCCGCCTCTCTGCTCTCTGCATTTTGTATGTAAAAGAAAATATCTATTGAACTTATTCTGGTGATTTATTATTCAATAGAAATGTATGAAAATATGCATTTATTCAAATGTAATCTCCCTTTACCTGCTATAATGACAGCTAGTAACCAATTGTTGGGTTGTTACTAGAACGGTACATAAGGGGTTAAGATGGGGTTAGAACGGTACATAAGGGGTTAAGATGGGGTTAAAATGGTACATAAGGGGTTAAGATAAGGTTAGAACGGTACATAAGGGGTTAGAATGGTACATAGGGGGTTAAGATGGGGTTAGAATGGTACATAGGGGGTTAAGATGGGGTTAGAACGGTACATAAGGGGTTAAGATGGGGTTAGAATGGTACATAAGGGGTTAAGATGGGGTTAGAACGGTACATAAGGGGTTAAGATGGGGTTAAAATGGTACATAAGGGGTTAAGATAAGGTTAGAACGGTACATAAGGGGTTAAGATGGGGCTAGAATGGTACATAAGGGGTTAAGATGGGGCTAGAATGGTATATAAGGGGTTAAGATGGGGCTAGAATGGTACATAAGGGGTTAAGATGGGGTTAGAACGGTACATAAAGGGGTTAAGATGGGGTTAGAATGGTACATAAGGGATTAAGATGGGGTTAGAACGGTACATAAGGGGTTAAGATGGGGTTAGAATGGTACATAAGGGGTTAAGATAAGGTTAGAACGGTACATAAGGGGTTAAGATGGGGTTAGAATGGTACATAAGGGGTTAAGATAAGGTTAGAACGGTACATAAGGGGTTAAGATGGGGTTAGAACGGTACATAAAGGGGTTAAGATGGGGTTAGAATGGTACATAAGGGGTTAAGATGGGGTTAGAACGGTACATAAGGGGTTAAGACGGGGTTAGAACGGTACATAAGGGGTTAAGATGGGGTTAGAACGGTACATAAGGGGTTAAGATGGGGTTAGAACGGTACATAAGGGGTTAAGATGGGGTTAGAACGGTACATAAGGGGTTAAGATGGGGTTAGAACGGTACATAAGGGGCTAAGATGGGGTTAGAACGGTACATAAGGGGTTCAGATGGGGTTAGAACGGTACATAAGGGGTTAAGATGGGGTTAGAACGGTACATAAGGGGTTAAGATGGGGTTAGAACGGTACATAAGGGGTTAAGATGTGGTTAGAACGGTACATAAGGGGTTAAGATGGGGTTAGAACGGTACATAAGGGGTTAAGATGGGGTGAGAACGGTACATAAGGGGTTAAGATGGGGTGAGAACGGTACATAAGGGGTTAAGATGGGGTTAGAACGGTACATAAGAGGTTAAGATGGGGTTAGAACGGTACATAAGGGGTTAAGATGGGGTTAGAACGGTACATAAGGGGTTAAGATGGGGTGAGAACGGTACATAAGGGGTTAAGGTGGGGATAGAAGGGTACATAAGGGGTTAAGATGGGGTTAGAATGGTACATAAGGGGTTAAGATGGGGTTAGAAAGGTACATAAGGGGTTAAGATGGGGATAGAAGGGTACATAAGGGGTTAAGATGGGGTTAGAACGGTACATAAGGGGTTAAGATGGGGTTAGAATGGTACATAAGGGGTTAAGATGGGGTTAGAAAGGTACATAAGGGGTTAAGATGCGGCTAGAACGGTACATAAGGGGTTAAGATGGGGTGAGAACGGTACATAAGGGGTTAAGATGGGGTGAGAACGGTACATAAGGGGTTAAGATGGGGTGAGAACGGTACATAAGGGGTTAAGATGAGGTTAGAACGGTACAAAAGGGGTTAAGATGGGGTTAGAACGGTACATAAGGGGTTAAGATGGGGTGAGAACGGTACATAAGGGGTTAAGATGGGGTTAGAACGGTACATAAGGGGTTAAGATGTGGTTAGAACGGTACATAAGGGGTTAAGATGGGGTTAGAACGGTACATAAGGGGTTAAGATGGGGTGAGAACGGTACATAAGGGGTTAAGATGGGGTGGGAACGGTACATAAGGGGTTAAGATGGGGTTAGAACGGTACATAAGGGGTTAAGATGGGGTGAGAACGGTACATAAGGGGTTAAGATGGGGTTAGAACGGTACATAAGAGGTTAAGATGGGGTTAGAACGGTACATAAGGGGTTAAGACGGGGTTAGAACGGTACATAAGGGGTTAAGACGAGGTTAGAACGGTACATAAGGGGTTAAGACGAGGTTAGAACGGTACATAAGGGGTTAAGACGGGGCTAGAACGGTACATAAGGGGTTAAGATGAGGTTAGAACGGTACATAAGGGGTTAAGATGGGGTTAGAATGGTACATAAGGGGTTAAGATGCGGCTAGAACGGTACATAAGGGGTTAAGATAAGGTTAGAACGGTACATAAGGGGTTAAGATGGGGTGAGAACGGTACATAAGGGGTTAAGATGGGGTTAGAACGGTACATAAGGGGTTAAGATGGGGTGAGAACGGTACATAAGGGGTTAAGATGGGGTGAGAACGGTACATAAGGGGTTAAGATGGGGTGAGAACGGTACATAAGGGGTTAAGATGGGGTTAGAACGGTACATAAGGGGTTAAGATGGGGTTAGAACGGTACATAAGGGGTTAAGATGGGGTTAGAACGGTACATAAGGGGTTAAGATGAGGTTAGAACGGTACATAAGGGGTTAAGATAAGGTTAGAACGGTACATAAGGGGTTAAGATGGGGTGAGAACGGTACATAAGGGGTTAAGATGGGGTGAGAACGGTACATAAGGGGTTAAGATGGGGTTAGAACGGTACATAAGAGGTTAAGATGGGGTTAGAACGGTACATAAGGGGTTAAGATGGGGTTAGAACGGTACATAAGGGGTTAAGATGGGGTGAGAACGGTACATAAGGGGTTAAGGTGGGGATAGAAGGGTACATAAGGGGTTAAGATGGGGTTAGAATGGTACATAAGGGGTTAAGATGGGGTTAGAATGGTACATAAGGGGTTAAGATGGGGTTAGAAAGGTACATAAGGGGTTAAGATGGGGATAGAAGGGTACATAAGGGGTTAAGATGGGGTTAGAACGGTACATAAGGGGTTAAGATGGGGTTAGAATGGTACATAAGGGGTTAAGATGGGGTTAGAAAGGTACATAAGGGGTTAAGATGCGGCTAGAACGGTACATAAGGGGTTAAGATGGGGTGAGAACGGTACATAAGGGGTTAAGATGGGGTGAGAACGGTACATAAGGGGTTAAGATGGGGTGAGAACGGTACATAAGGGGTTAAGATGAGGTTAGAACGGTACAAAAGGGGTTAAGATGGGGTTAGAACGGTACATAAGGGGTTAAGATGGGGTTAGAACGGTACATAAGGGGTTAAGATGGGGTTAGAACGGTACATAAGGGGTTAAGATGGGGTTAGAACGGTACATAAGGGGCTAAGATGGGGTTAGAACGGTACATAAGGGGTTCAGATGGGGTTAGAACGGTACATAAGGGGTTAAGATGGGGTTAGAACGGTACATAAGGGGTTAAGATGGGGTTAGAACGGTACATAAGGGGTTAAGATGTGGTTAGAACGGTACATAAGGGGTTAAGATGGGGTTAGAACGGTACATAAGGGGTTAAGATGGGGTGAGAACGGTACATAAGGGGTTAAGATGGGGTGAGAACGGTACATAAGGGGTTAAGATGGGGTTAGAACGGTACATAAGAGGTTAAGATGGGGTTAGAACGGTACATAAGGGGTTAAGATGGGGTTAGAACGGTACATAAGGGGTTAAGATGGGGTGAGAACGGTACATAAGGGGTTAAGGTGGGGATAGAAGGGTACATAAGGGGTTAAGATGGGGTTAGAATGGTACATAAGGGGTTAAGATGGGGTTAGAAAGGTACATAAGGGGTTAAGATGGGGATAGAAGGGTACATAAGGGGTTAAGATGGGGTTAGAACGGTACATAAGGGGTTAAGATGGGGTTAGAATGGTACATAAGGGGTTAAGATGGGGTTAGAAAGGTACATAAGGGGTTAAGATGCGGCTAGAACGGTACATAAGGGGTTAAGATGGGGTGAGAACGGTACATAAGGGGTTAAGATGGGGTGAGAACGGTACATAAGGGGTTAAGATGGGGTGAGAACGGTACATAAGGGGTTAAGATGAGGTTAGAACGGTACAAAAGGGGTTAAGATGGGGTTAGAACGGTACATAAGGGGTTAAGATGGGGTGAGAACGGTACATAAGGGGTTAAGATGGGGTTAGAACGGTACATAAGGGGTTAAGATGTGGTTAGAACGGTACATAAGGGGTTAAGATGGGGTTAGAACGGTACATAAGGGGTTAAGATGGGGTGAGAACGGTACATAAGGGGTTAAGATGGGGTGGGAACGGTACATAAGGGGTTAAGATGGGGTTAGAACGGTACATAAGGGGTTAAGATGGGGTGAGAACGGTACATAAGGGGTTAAGATGGGGTTAGAACGGTACATAAGAGGTTAAGATGGGGTTAGAACGGTACATAAGGGGTTAAGACGGGGTTAGAACGGTACATAAGGGGTTAAGACGAGGTTAGAACGGTACATAAGGGGTTAAGACGAGGTTAGAACGGTACATAAGGGGTTAAGACGGGGCTAGAACGGTACATAAGGGGTTAAGATGAGGTTAGAACGGTACATAAGGGGTTAAGATGGGGTTAGAATGGTACATAAGGGGTTAAGATGCGGCTAGAACGGTACATAAGGGGTTAAGATAAGGTTAGAACGGTACATAAGGGGTTAAGATGGGGTGAGAACGGTACATAAGGGGTTAAGATGGGGTTAGAACGGTACATAAGGGGTTAAGATGGGGTGAGAACGGTACATAAGGGGTTAAGATGGGGTGAGAACGGTACATAAGGGGTTAAGATGGGGTGAGAACGGTACATAAGGGGTTAAGATGGGGTTAGAACGGTACATAAGGGGTTAAGATGGGGTTAGAACGGTACATAAGGGGTTAAGATGGGGTTAGAACGGTACATAAGGGGTTAAGATGAGGTTAGAACGGTACATAAGGGGTTAAGATAAGGTTAGAACGGTACATAAGGGGTTAAGATGGGGTGAGAACGGTACATAAGGGGTTAAGATGGGGTGAGAACGGTACATAAGGGGTTAAGATGGGGTTAGAACGGTACATAAGGGGTTAAGATGGGGTTAGAACGGTACATAAGGGGTTAAGATGGGGTTAGAACGGTACATAAGGGGTTAAGATGGGGTGAGAACGGTACATAAGGGGTTAAGGTGGGGATAGAAGGGTACATAAGGGGTTAAGATGGGGTTAGAATGGTACATAAGGGGTTAAGATGGGGTTAGAATGGTACATAAGGGGTTAAGATGGGGTTAGAAAGGTACATAAGGGGTTAAGATGGGGATAGAAGGGTACATAAGGGGTTAAGATGGGGTTAGAACGGTACATAAGGGGTTAAGATGGGGTTAGAATGGTACATAAGGGGTTAAGATGGGGTTAGAAAGGTACATAAGGGGTTAAGATGCGGCTAGAACGGTACATAAGGGGTTAAGATGGGGTGAGAACGGTACATAAGGGGTTAAGATGGGGTGAGAACGGTACATAAGGGGTTAAGATGGGGTGAGAACGGTACATAAGGGGTTAAGATGAGGTTAGAACGGTACAAAAGGGGTTAAGATGGGGTTAGAACGGTACATAAGGGGTTAAGATGGGGTGAGAACGGTACATAAGGGGTTAAGATGGGGTGAGAACGGTACATAAGGGGTTAAGATGGGGTGAGAACGGTACATAAGGGGTTAAGATGGGGTTAGAACGGTACATAAGGGGTTAAGATGGGGTTAGAACGGTACATAAGGGGTTAAGATGGGGTTAGAACGGTACATAAGGGGTTAAGATGGGGTTAGAACGGTACATAAGGGGTTAAGACGGGGTTAGAACGGTACATAAGGGGTTAAGACGGGGTTAGAACGGTACATAAGGGGTTAAGACGGGGCTAGAACGGTACATAAGGGGTTAAGACGGGGTTAGAACGGTACACAAGGGGTTAAGATGGGGTTAGAATGGTACATAAGGGGTTAAGATAAGGTTAGAACGGTACATAAGGGGTTAAGATGGGGTTAGAACGGTACATAAGGGGTTAAGATGGGGTTAGAACGGTACATAAGGGGTTAAGATGGGGTTAGAACGGTACATAAGGGGTTAAGATGGGGTTAGAACGGTACATAAGGGGTTAAGATGGGGTGAGAACGGTACATAAGGGGTTAAGATGGGGTGAGAACGGTACATAAGGGGTTAAGATGGGGTTAGAACGGTACATAAGGGGTTAAGATGGGGTGAGAACGGTACATAAGGGGTTAAGATGGGGTTAGAACGGTACATAAGAGGTTAAGATGGGGTTAGAACGGTACATAAGGGGTTAAGACGGGGTTAGAACGGTACATAAGGGGTTAAGACGAGGTTAGAACGGTACATAAGGGGTTAAGACGAGGTTAGAACGGTACATAAGGGGTTAAGACGGGGCTAGAACGGTACATAAGGGGTTAAGATGAGGTTAGAACGGTACATAAGGGGTTAAGATGAGGTTAGAACGGTACATAAGGGGTTAAGATGGGGTTAGAATGGTACATAAGGGGTTAAGATGGGGCTAGAACGGTACATAAGGGGTTAAGATGGGGTTAGAATGGTACATAAGGGGTTAAGATGGGGTTAGAATGGTACATAAGGGGTTAAGATGGGGTTAGAATGGTACATAAGGGGTTAAGATGGGGTTAGAACGGTACATAAGGGGTTAAGATGGGGTTAGAACGGTACATAAGGGGTTAAGATGGGGTTAGAACGGTACATAAGGGGTTAAGATGGGGCTAGAATGGTACATAAGGGGTTAAGATGGGGCTAGAACGGTACATAAGGGGTTAAGATGGGGTTAAAAATGTACATAAGGGGTTAAGATGGGGCTAGAACGGTACATAAGGGGTTAAGATGGGGTTAGAACGGTACATAAGGGGTTAAGATGGGGTGAGAACGGTACATAAGGGGTGAAGGTGGGGTTAGAACGGTACATAAGGGGTTAAGATGGGGTTAGAATGGTACATAAGGGGTTAAGATGGGGTGAGAACGGTACATAAGGGGTTAAGATGGGGTTAGAACGGTACATAAGGGGTTAAGATGGGGTTAGAACGGTACATAAGGGGTTCAGATGGGGTTAGAACGGTACATAAGGGGTTAAGATGGGGTTAGAACGGTACATAAGGGGTTAAGATGGGGTTAGAACGGTACATAAGGGGTTAAGATGGGGTTAGAACGGTACATAAGGGGTTAAGATGGGGTTAGAACGGTACATAAGGGGTTAAGATGGGGTGAGAACGGTACATAAGGGGTTAAGATGGGGTGAGAACGGTACATAAGGGGTTAAGATGGGGTTAGAACGGTACATAAGGGGTTAAGATGGGGTGAGAACGGTACATAAGGGGTTAAGATGGGGTGAGAACGGTACATAAGGGGTTAAGATGGGGTTAGAACGGTACATAAGGGGTTAAGACGAGGTTAGAACGGTACATAAGGGGTTAAGACGAGGTTAGAACGGTACATAAGGGGTTAAGACGGGGCTAGAACGGTACATAAGGGGTTAAGATGGGGTTGGAATGGTACATAAGGGGTTAAGATGGGGCTAGAACGGTACATAAGGGGTTTAGATGGGGTTAGAACGGTACATAAGGGGTTAAGATGGGGTTAGAATGGTACATAAGGGGTTAAGATGGGGTTAGAACGGTACATAAGGGGTTAAGATGGGGTGAGAACGGTACATAAGGGGTGAAGGTGGGGTTAGAACGGTACATAAGGGGTTAAGATGGGGTTAGAACGGTACATAAGGGGTTAAGATGGGGTTAGAACGGTACATAAGGGGTTCAGATGGGGTTAGAACGGTACATAAGGGGTTAAGATGGGGTTAGAACGGTACATAAGGGGTTAAGTTAATTATCAGGACATGTAAACACCTTATTCTGCATTCCAGCTGTGCATGTGCACCAGCCAAGCCTTTAAAGCCCCGAAACAACTAACCAGCCAAGCAAGCCTTTAAAGGAAACAACTAAATGTTTGCATCTCAGAAGTCGTTTTCACATAACGTTATACAGTATTGTCTGAACTCAGAATCAAATATGCTTCACAAAAATAACATAGTAGCTGTGGCAGAAGATATATTTTGAAAAGGCGATATTTCTGCATTTATCAGTGTCATCAGGTAAACTGACCTCGGATGTGTCCATGTAAACATGATTATTAGAGACATTTCTGTTTCAGAAAGATATTTTGTCTAGGGATACAAATGTAGATACATTTTGATGCCGACTAACCAACCCCTCATTAAGCGGTTAACAAACCGTTACATTTTTTTTCCAAACAGTAAAATGATGTGACCAACAGAAAATACTATCAGAGATCTGAATATTATGACAAGATTCTCCTTCGCCCTAACAATGGGAGTTGTCCCAACGGCGTGAAGGCAGCCGACAAGTTCAGGTCCAAAATAAGCCGATAGAAACGCATTGGGCATTAATGCAAATGAATTACTTAAAAATCATACAATGTGATTTTCTGGATTTTTGTTTTAGATTCCGTCTCTCACAGTTGAAGTGTACCTATGATAAAAAATTACAGACCTCTACATGCTTTGTAAGTAGGAAAACCTGCAAAATCGGCAGTGTATCAAATACTTGTTCTCCACACTGTACAGGGGGTACCAGTACAGAGTCAATGTGGAGGCTATATACAGGGGGTACCAGTACAGAGTCAATGTGGAGGCTATATACAGGGGGTACCAGTACAGAGTCAATGTGGAGGCTATATACAGGGGGGACCAGTACAGAGTCAATGTGGAGGCTATATACAGGGGGTACCAGTACAGAGTCAATGTGGAGGCTATATACAGGGGGGACCAGTACAGAGTCAATGTGGAGGCAATATACAGGGGGGACCAGTACAGAGTCAATGTGGAGGCTATATACAGGGGGTACCAGTACAGAGTCAATGTGGAGGCTATATACAGGGGGTACCAGTACAGAGTCAATGTGGAGGCTATATACAGGGGGTAACAGTACAGAGTCAATGTGGAGGCTATATACAGGGGGGACCAGTACAGAGTCAATGTGGAGGCTATATACAGGGGGGACCAGTACAGAGTCAATGTGGAGGCTATATACAGGGGGTACCAGTACAGAGTCAATGTAGAGGCTATATACAGGGGGTACCGGTACAGAGTCAATGTGGAAGCTATATACAGGGGGTACCGGTACAGAGTCAATGTGGAGACTATATACAGTGGGTGCCAGTACAGAGTCAATGTGGAGGCTATATACAGGGAGGTACCAGTACAGAGTCAATGTGGAGGCTATATACAGGGAGGTACCAGTACAGAGTCAATGTGGAGGCTATATACAGGGGGTACCAGTACAGAGTCAATGTGGAGGCTATATACAGGGGGTACCAGTACAGAGTCAATGTGCGGGGGCACCGGTTAGTTGAGGTAATTGATGTAATATGTACGTAGAGTTAAAGTGACTACGAATAGATAATAAACAGAGAGTAGCAGCAGCGTAAAAGAAGGGTCTGGGTAACCCTTTAATTAGCTGTTCAGGAGTCTTATGGCTTGGGGTTAGAAGCTGTTCAGAAGCCTACTGGACTTAGACTTGGACTCAAACAATATTCCCTCAAGGTTGCTCTGATGTCCAAACGATTTGAAATTGGCATTTTGTGATATAAAACTTTTAAGTTGCATGTATTTGAAAAATGTCTACATTGGTCAGTCCAAAATGTATTTTTTTTTTTTATTCTATAAATGTAAATAATTGTATTTCCTATTACCAAGTCATTTACAGTTTCTATGCCATTAGTTTTCCAGGCCAATTTAACCGGTGAATTCTGAAAAGCTATCCAAGGATTGTTCCATAGGGGTTTGTCAACAAAACATTTTTTTTTGCAAACATCCTTTCTGAATGTTTAAGTAACTAGAAAAAATCATTCAGTTTTTAAAATAATCTCTGTAGTCTGATTGCAATGTAACGAATTGCAGTTACAGGTTTTCTGTTGTTGTAATCAATGACATGTAATCCGTTAATCCCCAAACATTAAGCCAAACTAATGCATAACAACAGGCGTTTAAATAGTGTGTTTTTATTGGCTTACAGGACAACTGCCGTTTAAATAGTGTGTTTTTATTGGCTTACAGGACAACTGCCGTTTAAATAGTGTGTTTTTATTGGCTTACAGGACAACTGCCGTTTAAATAGTGTGTTTTTATTGGCTTACAGGACAACTGCCGTTTAAATAGTGTGTTTTTATTGGCTTACAGGACAACTGCCGTTACCAAGGTAACTGGGAGCCAAACGCCAAGCCTATATGTTCTGGTGGGAGACGAGGCATTTCCTCTGAAGGGCAACATGATGTGACCATATCCAGGTTAAAGTGCAATCATGGAGTCACTGTTAGTTTTACCACTGACATTGAGAGACTGCTGCCAACATACTGACTCAATCTCTAGCCACTTTAATAATTAAAAATTGGATGTAATAAATGTATCACTAGTCACTTTAAACTATTCCACTTCATATAATGTTTACATACCCTACATTACTCATCTCATATGTATATACTGTCCTCTATACCATCTACTGCATCTTGCCTATGCCGTTCAGCCATCGCTCATCTATATATTTATATGTACATATTCTTATTCATTCCTTTACACTTGTGTGTATAAGGTAGTTGTTGTGAAATTGTTAGATTACTTGTTAAATATTACTGCACGGTCGGAACTAGAAGCACAAGCATTTCGCTACACTCGCATTAACATCTGCTAACCGTGTGTATGTGACAAATACAATTTGATTTGAAGACATGACTCGGTTGTACTGTACAATTTGAATAGACAGAACAAAAATATAAAACGCAACAGGCAACATTTTCAAACATTTTACTGAGCTACAGTTCATATTAGGAAATCAGTCAATTTAAATAAATTCATTAGGGCCTAATGTATGGATTTCACATGACTGGGAATACAGATATGCATCTGTTGGTCACAGATACCTTAAAGAAAGGGTTGTGGATCAGAAAACCAGTCAGTATCTGGTGTGACCACCATTTTGCCTCATGCAGCGCAACACAACATCTCCTTCACATAGAGTTGATCCGCCTGTTGATTGTAGCCTCTGGACTGTTGTCCCACTCCTCTTCAATGGCTGTGCAAGAGGTGCTGGATAATGGCGGGAACTGGAACACGCTGTTGTACATGTCAATCCAGAGCATCCCAAACATGCTCAATGGGTGACATGTCTGGTGAGTATGCAGGTCGATCCAGAGCATCCCAAACATATTCAATGGGTGACATGTCTGGTGAGTATGCAGGTCGATCCAGAGCATCCCAAACATATTCAATGGGTGACATGTCTGGTGAGTCTGCAGGCCATGGAAGAACCGGGACATGTTCAGCTTCCAGGAATTGTGTACAGATCCTTGCGACATGGGGCAGTGCATTATCATGCTGAAACATGAGGTGACGGCGGTGGATGAATGGCATGACGACGGGCCTCAGGATCTCATCATGCTGAAACATGAGGTGAGGGCGGTGGATGAATGGCACGACAACGGGCCTCAGGATCTTGTCATGGTATCTCTGTGCATTCAAATTTCCATCGATAAAATGCAATTCCTTGACATTAGCAAACCGCTCGCCCACACGATGCCATAAACGCCACACTGTCTGCCGGATACAGTTGAAACTGGAATTTATCCGTGAAAAGCCCACTTCTCCAGCTTGCCAGTCGCCAATGAAGGTGAGCATTTTTCCACTGGAGTCGGTCACGACGCCGAACTGCAGTCAGGTCAAGACCCTGGTGAGGATGATGAGCATGCAGATGAGCTTCCCTGAGACGGTTTCTGACAGTTTGTGCAGAAATTCTTTGGTTGTGCACAGTTTCCCACAGTTTCATCAGCTTTTCCGGGTGGCTGGTCTCAGACGATCCCGCTGGTGAAGAAGCTGGATGTGGAGGTCCTGGACTGGTGTGGTTACACGTAGTCTGCGGTTGTGAGGCCGGTTGGACGTACTGCCATATTCTCAAAAACAAAGTTGGAGGCGGCTTATGGTAGAGAAATGAACATTCCATTTTCTGGCAACAGCTCTGGTGGATATTCCTGCAGTCAACAAGCCAATTGCACGCTCACTCAAAACTTGAGACATCTGTGGCATTTTAGAGTGGCCTTTTATTTTCCTCAGCACAAAGTGCACCTGTGTAATGATGTTTACCCAATGACACACCTGTCAGGTGGGTGGATCTTGGGAAAGGAGAAATGGTCACTGACAGGGATGTAAACAAATTTGTGCACAACATTATAGAGAAATAACATTTCTGTGATCTTTTATTTCAGCTCATGAAACATGGGACCAACACTTTACACGTTTATATTGTGGTTTAGAGTATTAAGATTTACAAATCGACATTTCTGGAAAAACAGTAATGGAATTTCTGCAATTGAATTGGCTACAATGTGAAATCATAGTATTCACAAACCACAGTTGGGTTCACAAGTTTGGACAGTAGAGTACAGCAGAGTACTGTAGAGCACAGTACAGTACAGCACAGTACAGTAGAGCACAGTAGAGTACAGCAGAGTACAGTAGAGTACTGTAGAGTACAGTACAGTAGAGTACAGCACAGTACAGTAGAGCACAGTAGAGTACAGCAGAGTACAGCAGAGTACAGTAGAGTACTGTAGAGTACAGTACAGTAGAGTACAGCACAGTACAGTAGAGTAGAGCTCAGTAGAGTACTGTACAGTAGAGTACAGCACAGTACAGTAGAGTAGAGCTCAGTAGAGTACAGCACAGCACAGTAGAGCAGAGTACAGTAGAGTACAGTAGAGTACTGTACAGAAAAGTGGAGTATAGCTCAGTAAAGTACAGTAGTGTAGAGTTCAATACACATTATAGTTGAATATACTATAACGTATGTTATTGTACTGAACTCTGTGTTTTCCATCAGCGCTGGCCGTCGGCTAATCAGCCAGTTACCACTCATTTTCAGCCCACTATTTTATCCACTTCATATTACTAGGTATACTTTTCATCAAACAGTTTAAATTGGCTAGTCTGTAGAGCCCTCTCCTGCTAGAATGAACCATATGCATATTCTAGTCATCTATTGAGAGGAAAGACCTGTTGACAGGGAAACGTAGTCTGTCGATCCCTCTCCTGCTAGAATGAACCATATGCATATTCTAGTCATCTATTGAGAGGAGAGGCACCTCACAAAGTGAATGTTGACAGGGAAACGTAGTCTGTACCCCCTCCCGGTACAATTTGTGTGCTCTGTAGACAGAGGAGGGAGAGAGCTTGATGCTCGTGAATTTGAACATCCCATGTCATAGAAGTGGTAATGATGATTTGAAATCCAGTAGGGAATCAACAAAATTTATTTAAAACAAATTAATTTACCCAGGTTTATCATAAGACATGAACAGAATGCATCAGTGATTCGTATTTCCTGCAACTTGGTGAAGAGGCAACGAGGATGTCTGTCTGTGTGTATGTGTGGTCCGCGCGTCTACCACTGTGTATAGCCGTTAGCGATGATGCTAACGTCTTCTGGTAGATGGAAAGGCCTTCCCAAAAACCTTCTCAATTAAATGTTAACTACAAACTACAAACCTCCCGGGTGGCGCAGTGGTCTAGGGCACTGCATCGCAGTGCTAGCTGTGCCACCAGAGTCTCTGGGTTCGCGCCCAGGCTCTGTCGCAGCCGGCCGCAACCGGGAGGTCCGTGTGGCGACGCACAATTGGCATAGCGTCGTCCGGGTTAGGGAGGGTTTGGCCGGTAGGGATATCCTTGTCTCAGTATGTAAAAAAAATGTAATAAAAATGTATGTAATAAAATGTATGCACTCTACTGTAAGTCGCTCTGGATAAGAGCGTCTGCTAAATGACTAAAATGTAAAATGTAACTAGCCTCTGCTTACGCGGCAGAATGATATCATGATTATTGGCATCAATCCAGTGGGTATTTGTTTCACTAACTCTACCATCACATGTGGGCTACAAAAACACAGCTAAATGAATAGCCTCTTGCCAGGTGCATTAATTAAAGGGTAACTATACCCCAAAAGGTTATTTAAAACATTTCCCCAGACCTCAACATTGGTCTCCTGATGTGGTGTAAGCATCGTTGTGGACTTAAAACATAAAATATAATTTTTTATTTAAAATTGTTTTGATTTTGAGAGCGAAAATGGCCAATTTCTCAGCCTGAGTATCACAGAAACTCAAACCGTTGAATGAATAACATGGAATGGATGAAATGTATGAAAATAACTGTTCAAAACATGAAAAACATACAAAAACATATTTGTAAACATAAAATCTGACAGAAAAAGGTCATTTAAAACATCAACTTGTGTTACAAAAGGTTAATAAAAGAAACAGTGTTACTGTTTGACATAAATAATTTCCAACATTGGGAATGTTGGTACTTTTAAACCCAGCTAACATATGGAATTGTTTTAAGATGGTTATGATCATTTAGCCATTTGATTTATAATTGTAGGACCCCTTTAGGTATCGCCCCCAAAATATTTAAACATTATTTGATTAAATATCGAATTTGGCCTTTATTACGATAACCCATAGAAACGCATTGAATAACACGTTCATAAATGGCAAGAAAAGACAGTCAAAATGTTTATTAATAAGGAATATGGTTTTGAAGTGTCTGTCCTAGATCGAGCAGATATAAGAAAGATCAGGAAATATTTAGGTTTTTTGGACACATATTTAACCCCTTATTTTTGTTGGCACAAAACGACCTCCATACGTCCATACATTTGTATGGGTCACCTCCAGATGAAGGTTAAATATCTATATATATATCCATACTTCCATTCATTTGTATGGGTCACCTTCAGATGAAGGGTTAATATCTATATATATCTCCATACTGCCATACATTTGTATGGGTTACCTTCAGATGAAGATTTAATATATACCTCCATACTTCCATCCATTTGTATGGGTCACCTTCAGATGAAGGGGTCGTAGAGCAAAACGGAAGAAAAGAGGCTCCCTTTTCCATAGAATGGTCATTATAGTTTTGTAGGCCAAACCGTTCGGACGCTACAGACGTTTTCGTGAGAAGATCGATTTTCAGGATGTCTCATGGTCTAACAAACACCTTTTTTTTTTACGTTGCTGCTACTCACTGTTTATTATCTATGCATAGTCATTTTACCCCTACCTACATGTCCATATTACCTCAATTACCTCGACTAACCTGTACCCCAGCACATTGACTCGGTACTGGTACCCCCTGTATATAGCCTCATTACTGGTCCCGTGTGGCTCAGTTGGTAGAGCATGGCGCTTGCAACGCCAGGGTTGTGGGTTCAATTCCCACGGGGGGACCAGGATGAAAATGTATGAACTTTCCAATTTGTAAGTCGCTCTGGATAAGAGCGTCTGCTAAATGACTTAAATGTAAATGTAAATGTAAATTACTAACCTGTGCCCCAGCACGTTGACTCGGTACTGGTACCCCCTGTATATAGCCTCATTACTAACCTGTACCCCAGCACATTGATAAAGGTACCGGTACTCATTGTATATAGCCTCATTACTAACCTGTACCCCAGCACATTGATAAAGGTACTGGTACTCACTGTATATAGCCTCATTACTAACCTGTACCCCAGCACATTGATAAAGTTACCGGTACCCCCTGTATATAGCCGCATTACTAACCTGTACCCCAGCACATTGATAAAGGTACTGGTACTCACTGTATATAGCCTCATTACTAACCTGTACCCCAGCACATTGATAAAGGTACCGGTACTCATTGTATATAGCCTCATTACTAACCTGTACCCCAGCACATTGACTCAGTACCGGTACTCATTGTATATAACCTCATTACTAACCTGTACCCCAGCACATTGACTCGGTACTGGTACCCCCTGTATATATCCTCATTACTAACCTGTACCCCTGCACATTGACTCAGTACTGGTACTCATTGTATATAACCTCATTACTAACCTGTACCCCAGCACACTGACTCAGTACCGGTACTCATTGTATATAGCCTCATTACTAACCTGTACCCCAGCACACTGACTCAGTACCGGTACCCCCTGTATATAGCCTCATTACTAACCTGTACCCCAGCACACTGACTCGGTAGCGGTACTCACTGTATATAACCTCATTACTAACCTGTACCCCAGCACATTGACTCGGTACCGGTACTCATTGTATATAGCCTCATTACTAACCTGTACCCCAGCACATTGACTCAGTACCGGTACTCATTGTATATAACCTCATTACTAACCTGTACCCCAGCACATTGATAAAGGTACCGGTACTCATTGTATATAGCCTCATTACTAACCTGTACCCCAGCACACTGACTCGGTACTGGTACCCCCTGTATATAGCCTCATTACTAACCTGTACCCCAGCACGTTGACTCAGTACCGGTACTCATTGTATATAGCCTCATTACTAACCTGTACCTCTGCACATTGACTCAGTACTGGTACTCACTGTATATAGCCTCATTACTAACCTGTACCCCAGCACATTGATAAAGTTACCGGTACCCCCTGTATATAGCCTCATTACTAACCTGTACCCCAGCACATTGATAAAGGTACTGGTACTCACTGTATATAGCCTCATTACTAACCTGTACCCCAGCACATTGACTCGGTACAGGTACCCCCTGTATATATCCTCATTACTAACCCGTACCCCAGCACATTGATAAAGGTACCGGTACTCATTGTATATAGCCTCATTACTAACCTGTACCCCAGCACATTGACTCAGTACCGGTACTCATTGTATATAACCTCATTACTAACCTGTACCCCAGCACATTGACTCGGTACTGGTACCCCCTGTATATATCCTCATTACTAACCTGTACCCCTGCACATTGACTCAGTACCGGTACTCATTGTATATAAGCTCATTACTAACCTGTACCCCAGCACATTGACTCGGTACTGGTACCCCCTGTATATAGCCTCATTACTAACCTGTACCCCTGCACATTGACTCGGTACCGGTACCCCCTGTATATATCATCATTATTGTTATTTTATTGTTGCTCTTTTATTTTTTTTATTTCGTTTATTTACAAAATATTTTTCTTAACTCTTATTTTTCTTCAATCTGCATTGTTGGTTAAGGGCTTGTAAGTAAGCAATTCACTGTAAGGTTGTAATCAGCATTTCACTGTAAGGTCTACTACACCTGTTGTATTCAGCATTTCACTGTAAGGTCTACTACACCTGTTGTAATCAGCATTTCACTGTAAGGTCTACTACACCTGTTGTAATCAGCATTTCACTGTAAGGTCTACTACACCTGTTATATTCAGCATTTCACTGTAAGGTCTACTACACCTGTTGTAATCAGCATTTCACTGTAAGGTCTACTACACCTGTTGTATTCAGCATTTCACTGTAAGGTCTACTACACCTGTTGTATTCAGCATTTCACTGTAAGGTCTACTACACCTGTTGTATTCAGCATTTCACTGTAAGGTCTACTACACCTGTTGTATTCAGCATTTCACTGTAAGGTCTACTACACCTGTTGTATTCGGGGCTGGTCAGTCAGCATTTCACTGTAAGGTCTACTACACCTGTTGTATTCAGCATTTCACTGTAAGGTCTACTACACCTGTTGTATTCAGCATTTCACTGTAAGGTCTACTACACCTGTTGTATTCAGCATTTCACTGTAAGGTCTACTATACCTGTTCTATTCAGCATTTCACTGTAAGGTCTACTACACCTGTTGTATTCAGCATTTCACTGTAAGGTCTACTACACCTGTTGTATTCAGCATTTCACTGTAAGGTCTACTACACCTGTTGTATTCAGCATTTCACTGTAAGGTCTACTACACCTGTTGTATTCAGCATTTCACTGTATGGTCTACTACACCTGTTGTATTCAGCATTTCACTGTATGGTCTACTACACCTGTTGTATTCAGCATTTCACTGTAAGGTCTACTACACCTGTTATATTCAGCATTTCGCTGTAAGGTCTACTACTCCTGTTGTATTCAGCATTTCACTGTAAGGTCTACTACACCTGTTGTATTCAGCATTTCACTGTAAGGTCTACTACACCTGTTGTATTCAGCATTTCACTGTAAGGTCTACTACACCTGTTGTAATCAGCATTTCACTGTAAGGTCTACTACACCTGCTGTATTCAGCATTTCACTGTAAGGTCTACTACACCTGTTGTATTCAGCATTTCACTGTAAGGTCTACTACACCTGTTGTATTCAGCATTTCACTGTAAGGTCTACTACACCTGTTGTAATCAGCATTTCACTGTAAGGTCTACTACACCTGCTGTATTCAGCATTTCACTGTAAGGTCTACTACACCTGTTGTATTTGGCGCATGTGACAAATAAAATGTGATTTGTAGCTCGGCCATCTTCCACAGCAGTTGCGGAAGGCCAACCTAGGCAGACGAGGTGGATTAATACTCAGCCCACGTGCTGCTTCTCAATATCTCTAGTTTAAACTGACGGATTCTGATGAGAATTATTTATTATTATGTTACTTAGATTGATGCATCAAAATACTATTAAGGATTTTAAATAACATGTGGTCATTTTTTTTTCTTCATACATTTCATCCAGATCAAAATTATCCTTCATTGTCTTGATTCTGTCCTCTTTGTCATTTGAAGTAAGACATGAGATGATTTTCACTTTTTAATGTGATGTCAAGCAAAGCACTACAGGAAGACATATTCAGATGTTTACAAATGTTGTGAAAAATATAACGGGAAGCATTTGATCCATAAACGTTTTGTTGGCCGCCCCCCACTCTTTGTAGTTTTAACAATTCCTACACCACAGAACTATTAAAGTGTAGACCCTCAGTAGAATGCCCCTTTAAAACCACACATCAGTTCAACAACTGCTACGTTTGTACCCCTGGTTGAGATATTACTCACTGTTGTTAATCAGATCTCCTGTCTCCTCCTCTTCTTCTTCTTCCAATGTGACAGTTATCTCCCCCACTTCCTTCATTCCAAAAACGTCTTCCTCTTCTTTCACTGTGACAGTCATCTCCCCCACCTCCTCTTTTACTTCCCCCTCTTCTTTTACTGTAACATCCTCTTCCACTCTGAACGCTTCTTCACCATCTGTCAATTTAACTTCTAACTCTTCTTCTTTCACTGTAACAGCCTCACCCTTTACTTCTTTTTTTACTGTGACATCCTCTTCTTCCTTCTCCTCTTTCACGACAATGTTCAGCCCCATAGTTTCTCTCTCCGTCCAGCAGATCCCATCTTTAGAAGTGGGGGAGTCGTTTACTGAGCTCATGGTTGGGATGTTAGCTAAATAGCTAGTTAGCATTAGTGACTAGACTAGCACTACTGCTAATTTACTCAGCCAGCTAGCTGACTAACAACAGCGTCAATATTAAATTGGGTAACTAGCCAGGAGATACGACAAGTGTGTTTATAACACGGTGGATAATATGCACCGAAAGCGTTTAAAGAGCTTGAATATTGTCGCCTAGGGTGGCTAAAAGCTACGGAGGTGGATAACTCGACGTTGTTGTCGAAAAAGCGTCCCGTCCATTAGATTTTTACGTCACACTGGCAGAATTGCCTGAAACCGGCACATCGCCATCTGCTGGGTGGGAGGATAACAGTCAAGGGAAAAGTTTATTTTATTTTTAGACAAAAAGTGGTTTTCATTTATTTCATTATATAATATTATTATATTGTGACGTACAAAGAGAAGCATGTGTTGGTTAGCGAATATCTTTAATGAGTGAGCATTTCAAACACCCTACCATACTACTGTACATCTGCATTCAGGAAATCAAACAAACAGATAATATGCCAATAAGGCAGCTAGGTCCAAACTGCTCCTACACGGTGTAACAGTACTGAGTAGGTCCAAACTGCTCCTACACGGTGTAACAGTACCGAGTAGGTCCAAACTGCTCCTACACGGTGTAACAGTACTGAGTAGGTCCAAACTGCTCCTACACGGTGTAACAGTACTGAGTAGGTCCAAACTGCTCCTACACGGTGTAACAGTACTGAGTAGGTCCAAACTGCTCCTACACGGTGTAACAGTACTGAGTAGGTCCAAACTGCTACACGGTGTAACAGTACTGAGTAGGTCCAAACTGCTCCTACACGGTGTAACAGTACTGAGTAGGTCCAAACTGCTCCTACACGGTGTAACAGTACTGAGTAGGTCCAAACTGCTCCTACACGGTGTAACAGTACTGAGTAGGTCCAAACTGCTCCTACACGGTGTAACAGTACTGAGTAGGTCCAAACTGCTCCTACCCGGTGTAACAGTACTGAGTAGGTCCAAACTGCTCCTACACGGTGTAACAGTACTGAGTAGGTCCAAACTGCTCCTACACGGTGTAACAGTACTGAGTATGTCCAAACTGCTCCTACACGGTGTAACAGTACTGAGTAGATCCAAACTGCTCCTACATGGTGTAACAGTGCTGAGTAGGTCCAAACTGCTCCTACACGGTGTAACATGTGTATGGCTGATTTCTTTTGATTTATCATGATGTCAAGCAAAGAGGCACTGAGTTTGAAGGTAGGCCTTGAAATGCATCCACAGGTACACCTCCAATTGACTCAAGTTATGTCAGTTAGCCTATCAGAAGCTTCTAAAGCCATGACATAATTATCTGGACATTTCCAAGCTGTTTAAATGCACAGTCAACTTAGTGTATGTAAACTTCTGACCTACTGGAATTGTGATACAGGGAATTATAAGTGAAATAATCTGTCTGTAAACAGTTGTTGGAAAAATGTATTGTGTCATGCACAAAGTAGATGTCCTAACCGACTTGCCAAAACTATAGTTTTTTAACAAGAAATTTGTGGAGTGGTTGAAAAACGAGTTTTAATGACTCCAACCTAAGTGTAATTAAACTTCCGACATCAACTGTAGATTCGACCCATTTAAAATAAGCAAATATGCTTTCCAAACATGCCATTAGGCAATATAAAACGATGTAGTTAGAAGCTCTGGTTGTGTGCTATCAACTACTGTCTGTGATGCACTGGTTCTCTCTTCTTCAAATCACAAGTAGTGTCCTTTACACACTTTAATTAATACTTTTAAGTGCCCTCCTCTGGGAATATATTACATATTGTTGTATAGGTTTTCACCCAAATTCAAAGCTGAGTGATGGCGAGGCATAAATGTTTGGTCCAGTGTACATTTATATATGTATCTGCAACATACAGTATGTCATATCATATTACCTTGGTCTACCTTTATAAACGTTTGGTCCAGTATATCTATAACATACAGTAGGTCGTATCATATTACCTTGGTCTACCTTTATAAACGTTTGGTCCAGTATATCTATAACATACAGTATGTCGTATCATATTACCTTGGTCTACCTTTATAAACGTTTGGTCTACTGTACCTGCAACATGTCAGATAATATTGCCTAGGTCAAGCGTCACATCTGGAGGAAACCCTGGCACCATCCCTACGGGGAAGCATGGTGGTGGCAGCATACAGTATGTCATATCATATTACCTTGGTCTACCTTTATAAACGTTTGGTCCAGTGTTTTTCAGCAGCAGGTACTGGGAGACTAGTCAGGATCGAGGCAAAGATGAACGGCGCAAAGTACAGAGAGATCCTTGAAGAAAACCTGCTCCAAAGCGCTCAGGACCTCAGACTTCGCTACACCCGCAATAACATCTGCTAAACACGTGTATGTGACCAATTACATTTGATTTGATTTGAAAGTACTGAGTAAAGGGTATGAATACTTATGTACATGTTATATATATTTTATTTTTTATAATTTAGCAAACATTTCTAAAAACCTGTTTTTGCTTTGTCATTATGGTATGGAGTGTAGATTGATGAGGGGGAAAAAACAATTGAATACATTTTTGAATAAGGCTTTAACTTAACAAAATGTGGAAAAAGTCAAAGGGTCTGAATACTTTCTGAAAGCTCCGTATTTAACATTATTAATGTTACCGGTGATTCCATGTCTCTAAGGTTGTCACGCCCTGACCTTAGAGAGCCTTTTTATTTCTCTATTTGGTTAGGTCAGGGTGTGATTAGGGTGGGCATTCTAGTTTTTCGTTTTCTATGTTGGCCTGGTATTGGATCCCAATCAGAGGCAGCTGTCTATCGTTGTCTCTGATTGGGGATCATATTTAGGCAGCCTTTTCCCCACCTGTTGTTTGTGGGATCTTGTTTTGTGTTTAGTTGCGTTGAGCACTGCATTACTGCACGTTTGTTATTCTTTGTTGTAAGTTTAAACTACTAAAAAATATGTGGAACTCTACGCACGCTGCGCCTTGGTCCACTCATTTCAACAATCGTGACAAAGGTGCAGGATTGAGTAACCGGGTGCTTGCCAGCTAGTATATGTATGTATATAACATGTCTCCAATACATTGGCCTAAATAGCGCCCAATCAAATAAATATGTGCTTTGATGTATGACACTACATACCAAAAACAGGACAGGTCAAAGTAAAATGGACAATATGGAATGAAGGCTACCTACTGTTCGGTAGTTTCACTCCGTGAACTAAATTGTCATGATAATCAGTGTTTTCAAGTTTGTATTCGTACATTTTGGACAAGCTGATCCCAGCGAAGTAGAAGGAAGTACTTCTGTACTTCTGTATGTCAGAGTCGTGTGTATAGGTGGCAGGGAAGTCAGGCGCAGGAGAGTTAAACTGAGTGTAAATGGAGACTTTTAATAAATGTCCACTTAACATGCTCCAAACACGAAAATGTACATACATAAAATAAACATGGGTACGAGGACCCGTCGCGCACCTATACACCCAGAAACAACACTTGACATAAAACAATCTCTGACAAAGACATGAGGGGAAACAGAGGGTTAAATACACAAGAGGTAATGGATGGGATTGAAAACAGGTGTGTGGGAAGACAAGACAAAACCAATGGAAAATGAAAAATGGATTGATGATGGCTAGAAGACCGGTGACGTCGACCGCCGAACACCGCCCGAACAAGGAGAGGCAACGACTTCGGCAGAAGTTGTGACAGTACCCCCCCCCCCCTGACACCGGCCTCGGGGACGACCCGGAGGGCGAGGTGCAGCGATCCGAATGGAGGCGGTGGAATTCTTTTAACATGGAAGGATCTAAAACGTCCTCCACCGGAACCCAGCATCTCTCCTCCGGCCCGTACCCCTCCCAGTCCACGAGGTACTGAAGGCCCCTCGCCCGACGTCTCGAATCCAAAATGGATCGAACAGAGTACGCCGGGACCCCCTCGATGTCTAGAGGAGGCGGAGGAACTTCACGCACTTCAGCCTCCTGGAGCGGGCCAGCCACCACCGGCCTGAGGAGAGACACATGGAACGAGGGGTTAATACGGTAATTAGTGGGCAGTTGTAACCTATAACATACCTCGTTCACTCTCCTCAGGACTTTAAACGGCCCCACAAACCGCGGACCCAGCTTCCGGCAGAGCAGGCGGAGGGGCAGGTTTCGGGTCGAGAGCCAGACCCTGTCCCCTGGTGCGTACACCGGGGCCTCACTGCGGTGACGGTCTGCGCCAATTTTCTGGCGCCTTATGGCGCGCTGAAGGTGGACGTGGGCTGCCTCCCAGGTTTCCTCAGTGCGCCGAAACCAATTGTCCACCGCAGGAGCCTCGATCTGACTCTGATGCCAAGGAGCCAGAACCGGCTGATACTCCTTTTCAATGTGTATTAGGGTAAGGTTAGTGGAGGAGTGACGTAGCGAGTTCTGGGCCATCTCTGCCCAGGGCACGAACTTCGCCCACTCCCCCGAACTTCGCCCACTCCCCCGGCTGGTCCTGGCAATAGGACCGCAGAAACCTGCCCACATCCTGGTTAACTCTCTCCACCTGCCCATTACTCTCGGGGTGAAAACCTGAGGTAAGACTAACCGAGATCCCCAGACGTTCCATGAACGCCTTCCAGACCCTTGATGTGAACTGGGGACCCCGATCAGACACTATATCCTCAGGCACCCCATAGTGCCGGAAAACGTGTGTAAACAGGGCCTCTGCAGTTTGTAAGGCCGTAGGGAGACCGGGCAAAGGGAGGAGACGACAGGACTTCGAAAACCGATCCACAACAACCAGGATCGTGGTGTAACCCTGTGAAGGTGGAAGATCAGTCAAAAAATCCACCGACAGGTGCGACCACGGCCGTTGAGGAACGGGTAAAGGTTGAAGCTTACCTCTGGGCAGGTGTCTAGGAGCCTTGCACTGGGCGCCCACCGAGCAGGAGGAAACATAAATCCTCACGTCCTTAGCTAAAGTGGGCCACCAGTACCTCCCATCAAGACAGCGCATCGTCCGACCTATCCCTGGATGACCAGAGGAGGGTGACGTGTGAGCCCAATAGATCAATCGGTCGCGGACAGCAGACGGAACGTACAGACGACCAGCTGGACACTCAGGAGGAGAGGGCTCTGCACGTGACGCCCGCTCAATGTCCGCGTCCAGCTCCCACACTACTGGCGCCACCAAACACGAAGCTGGGAGTATGGGAGTGGGATCCATGGACCGCTCCTCTGTGTCATACAGCCGAGACAATGCGTCTGCCTTGACGTTCTGGGAGCCTGGTCTGTAAGTAAGAGTAAACACAAAACGAGTGAAAAACATGGCACACCTTGCCTGGCGAGGATTCAGTCTCTTCGCCTGCCGGATGTACTCCAGATTGCGGTGGTCAGTCCAGATGAGAAAAGGGTGTTTAGCCCCCTCAAGCCAATGCCTCCACGCCTTCAAGGCTTTTACGACAGCTAACAGCTCCCGGTCCCCCACATCATAGTTTCGCTCCGCCGGGCTGAGCTTCTTCGAAAAGAAAGCACAGGGACGAAGCTTCAGTGGCACACCCGAACGCTGAGAGAGCACTGCTCCTATCCCAGCTTTGGATGCGTCCACCTCCACTATGAATGGCAAAGAGGGATCCGGATGAGCCAACACAGGCACCGAGGTAAACAGAGTCTTCAGGTGTCCAAAAGCCCTGTTCGCCTCAGCCGACCACTGCAAGCGCACCGGGCCCCCCTTTAGCAGTGAGGTAATGGGAGCAGCCACCTGACCAAAACCCCGGATAAACCTCCGGTAGTAATTGGCAAACCCTAGAAAACGCTGCACCTCCTTTACCGTGGTTGGAGTCGGCCAATTACGCACGGCTGTAATGCGGTCGCTCTCCATTTCCACTCCTGAAGTGGAATTCCGATGCCCTAGGAAGGAGATGGATTGTTGGAAGAACAAGCATTTCTCAGCCTTGACATATAGATCATGCTCCAACAGTCGACCAAGCACCCTGCGCACCAGGGACACATGCTCGGCGCGTGTAGCGGAGTATATCAGAATATCATCGATATACACCACTACACCCTGCCCGTGCAGGTCCCTGAAGATCTCATCTACAAATGATTGGAAGACTGATGGAGTATTCATCAACCCATATGGCATGACAAGGTACTCATAATGACCTGAGGTGGTGCTAAATGCCGTCTTCCACTCATCACCCTTCCGAATACGCACCAGATTGTACGCACTCCTGAGATCCAATTTTGTGAAGAAGCGTGCCCCGTTCATTGACTCAATAACTGTATTTATCAGAGGTAACGGGTAACTATATTTCACCGTGATTTTATTGAGACATCGATAATCAATGCACGGGCGTAAACCGCCATCCTTCTTCTTCACAAAAAAGAAACTCGAAGAGGCTGGTGAAATGGATGGCTGAATGAACCCCTGACGCAGGGATTCAGAGATATATGTATCCATAGCCACCGTCTCCGCTTGCGACAGGGGATACACGTGACTCCTGGGATATGCAGCATCTACCAGGAGATCTATCGCACAATCCCCCCGTCGATGGGGTGGTAATTGAGTCGCCTTCTTTTTACAGAAGGCGAGAGCCAAATCGGCATATTCGGGGAGAATGCGCACGGTGGAGACCTGGTCTGGACTTTCCACCGTAGTAGCACCAACGGAAACCCCTAAACACCTACCTGAGCACTCTCGCGACCACCCTGTGAGAGCCCTCTGTGGCCAAGAAACAGTGGGGTTATGACAAGTTAACCAGGGTAGGCCTAGCACCACAGAATACGCAGGAGAATCAATAAGGAAAAGACTAATCTTCTCCTTGTGACCCTCCTGCGTTATCATACACAAAGGTGCGGTGACCTCCCTGATAAACCCTGAACCTAATGGTCGACTATCTAAGGCATGAATAGGGAAAGGCATATCCACAGAAACAATAGGGATCCCTAAACTATGAGCTAAATCTTTATTAATGAAATTCCCAGCTGCGCCTGAATCTACTAGCGCCTTATACTGGGAATGCAGGGGAAAATCCGGAAAAGTGACAGAGACAAACATTAGTGCGACAGAGGGCTCTGGATGAGAATGGTGCCTACTCACCTGGGGTGATGCCAGAGTGCCCTGCCTGCCTTCTCTATTCCCAGAGGAACCAACCCGGCACCGACCAGCAGTGTGATCTCTGCGACCATAGATGGTGCTCGAGCGGGAACCCCCTCCGGTCTCCCTGCGCACCATCCCTGCCAATTCCATAGGTTCGGGAGAGAGGGTGCGGGAGGATGGAACAACCAGACCCCGATCTAGACGTCCACGAGTAGCCAGCATGTTGTCCAGCCTGATGGACATGTCCACCAGCTGATCGAAGTTGAGGGTGGTGTCTCTACAGGCCAGCTCCCGACGGACGTCCTCGCGTAGACTACAACGGTAATGGTCGATCAGGGCCCTGTCGCTCCATCCAGCGCCGGCAGCCAAGGTCCTAAACTCCAAAGCAAACTCCTGTGCACTCCTCGTCTCCTGCCTCAGATGATAGAGGAGCTCACCCGCCGCTCTGCCTTCGGATGGGTGGTCGAATACCATCCGGAAATGGCGGATGAACTCCTCAAAATGGTCCAACGCCGCATCCTCCTCTCTACAAACAGCGCTGGCCCACTCCAGGGCTTTCCCGGTGAGGCATGAGACGAGGGCGTAACTCTTCTTACGGTCCGATGGTACTGGAGAGACCGTGGCCAGATACAAGTTCAGTTTTAGGAGAAAACCCTGGCAGCTGGCAGTATCTCCATTGTATCCCGTGGGTAGGGATAAATGGATCTTGTTATGTTCAGAAGGAGAAAAAGCGTTCAACGGAAATACCGGTTGTGGTGGTGGAGGCGCTGGAAAAACTCCCCGTCTCTCCAAGCGGTCCATATTCTGGACAATGCGATCCATGGCAGCGCTCAGACTGTCAATCTCCTCCGCTTGTTCCATGACGCGTCCCTCTACCTCCATGAGCGAAGTGTCTCCTCCTGCTGACTTCATAGTTATGGTCAGAGATTCTGTCAGAGTCGTGTGTATAGGTGGCAGGGAAGTCAGGCGCAGGAGAGTTAAACTGAGTGTAAATGGAGACTTTTAATAAATGTCCACTTAACATGCTCCAAACACGAAAATGTACATACATAAAATAAACATGGGTACGAGGACCCGTCGCGCACCTATACACCCAGAAACAACACTTGACATAAAACAATCTCTGACAAAGACATGAGGGGAAACAGAGGGTTAAATACACAAGAGGTAATGGATGGGATTGAAAACAGGTGTGTGGGAAGACAAGACAAAACCAATGGAAAATGAAAAATGGATCGATGATGGCTAGAAGACCGGTGACGTCGACCGCCGAACACCGCCCGAACAAGGAGAGGCAACGACTTCGGCAGAAGTCGTGACACTATGTTTTTTGTTTTTTTTGCGAACAAGTTCACGATAACTACTTATGAACTTGGGGAATGGATCTTCAGAGCTTAAATACCCCCAAAAACCATCTTAAGCATTTGTCAGGATCTGAGGGGTATAATATGAAGCAAGCTAGATCTACTCAGGCTTACTGTATAAAGCTAGCTAGCTTCACATTCTAGCTCAGGCTATATCCGTATTATGAAGGTGGATATTGATAGTGCACCCGCTGCTTACTCAAGCCTGTCACGTCCTGATCTGTTTCACTTGTCCTTGTGCTTGTCTCCACCCACCCCCTCCAGGTGTCGCCCATCTTCCCAATTATTCCCTGGGTATTCCCTGTGTTCTGTCTGTTTGTTGCCAGTTTGTCTTGTTCGTTCAAGTTTACCAGCATTTTTCCTGTCATCTCCTATCGTTTCCCAGCCTCTCTTTCCTCGTCCTCCTGGTTTTTGACCTTTGCCTGTCCTGACCCTGTACCCGCCCGCCTGCCATCCTGTACCTTTGCCTTACCCTGGATTATCGACCCCTGCCTGCCTTGACCTGTCTTTGCCTGCCCCTGTTGTTACAATAAACATTGTTACACTGACAGTCTGCATCGGAGTCTCACCTTGATTCCTGATAAAGCCTGTTGTATCTTGTAAGTGATAGTAAACATTGTTACATTGACAGTCTGCATCGGGGTCTTACCTTGATTCCTGATGAAGCCTGTTGTAGCTTGTAAGTGATAGTGCACCCGCTGCTTATTCAAGCCTGTTCTAGCTAGGCTTGTAAGTGTTTATGTCTCACATGGTCAGTGGAACACCAACAGACAATGCCGAACCATCAATCCAAGATGGAGTCACCCTTACGAAACACTATTGCAGTAAGAGTGCAGTATAACTGCAGTATGCAGCAAATAATGCATCCAAACTAACACACTGGAATTACTGCAGTTTCCAAACTGCAACCTTTGTCAGGGCAGTACCACATATTAATTTGTGCCAAAATTCAAATGAAGGAATTAGTTATCTTGCAAACTCAGCAGGCTGGTGTGAAGTAGGCATCTCTATTTCATTACATTATTACTTGTCATTAATGTGATCTTTGGTTTGCTTATCAATGCACAAGCACATTTTTCACCATACCATTCATACTAAAAGTTTTACTGTGTGTGAAAACGTGTCATGTGAGTATTTTAATATTTTAAAAAATGAACACAATTTTATTTATACATTTTTTAAATCAGTCTTCCTCAAATTAAATGGGACAATGACGCAATCTTTGCGAGAGGGAGGAAATCCGATTTTCATTGGTCCTCAACTCGCAGCTCAGACACTTGATTCAGGATAAGTGCAGTTAGTCCTGAGTTAGCCTGCCCCAGACCAGGTTAGTCCTGAGTTAGCCTGTCCCAAACCAGGTTAGTCCTGAATTAGCCTGTCCCAGACCAGGTTAGTCCTGAGTTAGCCTGCCCCAGACCAGGTTAGTCCTGAGTTAGCCTGCCCCAGACCAGGTTAGTCCTGAGTTAGCCTGCCCCAGACCAGGTTAGTTCTGAGTTATCCTGCCCCAGACCAGGTTAGTTCTGAGTTAGCCTGCCCCAGACCAGGTTAATCCTGAGTTAGCCTGCCCCAGACCAGATTAGTCCTGAGTTAGCCTGCCCTAGATCAGGTATTCGTGTGACTGGTTATCCCGAGTTGAACTCAGAGTTAACGACTAAGTTACCTCTCTAACTCCTCAAACATAATTCATAGTACAGGGTTCAGGACTAATAACGCCAATATAACTGCATGTTTTACAGAGTAATATATATATATTTTTTTATCTATTGAGATATAGCTTATATGAAGTCGAGCTACTTCTGAAGCACATGCTGTGCCCTATAAACTAGTTTATTAGAAACACCAAAAATATTGAGACAAATAAGTAATTTGTGCAATATTAGGTTTTTACATGATGTACAGCACTATTTTCCTATTGAGATGCATGGTACATTGAACACTGGCTCTTTCAGAACGTTTGTGACGACCACATGCAAGAGATCTGTCATTCATTCATTGCTATGATCTTCTGAAGAAGCTATCCCGTTTCCAATCTTTCTGTGCCCTCAAAATGTTTGAATGTACTAATAAAGTTAACAGGTTGTTATCTACCTGGCTAGCTAGATAATGAGGAAACAAACATGACTGAACAACATGTCAAATAAAATGGTTAACAGCAGGTAGTTTTAGAACAGCAAGCGACGTGGTTTATGAATGGAAAATGCGCCCCACAATACCTGACAGGAAGAAAATAAATCCTGTTTGGTCTAGAAATGAGCCGTTGTCGCTGTAGTAATGGTGCTAGCACGACGCTAACGCATCTGTACTCAGGAAACAACAGTACAGCGAGTAGCAATGGTGCTAGCACGGCGCTAACGCATCTGTACTCAGGAAACAACAGTACAGCGAGTAGTAATGGTGCTAGCACGGCGCTAACGCATCTGTACTCAGGAAACAACAATACAGCGAGTAGTAATGGTGCTAGCACGACGCTAACGCATCTGTACTCAGGAAACAACAGTACAGCGAGTAGTAATGGTGCTAGCATGGCGCTAACGCATCTGTACTCAGGAAACAACAGTACAGCGAGTAGTAATGGTGCTAGCACGACGCTAACGCATATGTACTCAGGAAACAACAATACAGCGAGTAGTAATGGTGCTAGCACGACGCTAACGCATCTGTACTCAGGAAACAACAGTACAGCGAGTAGTAATGGTGCTAGCACGACGCTAACGCATCTGTACTCAGGAAACAACAGTACAGCGAGTAGTAATGGTGCTAGTGTAACGGATGTGAAATGGCTAGCTAGTTAGCGGTGGTCCGCGCTAATAGCGTTTCAATCGGTTACGTCACTCGCTTTGAGACCCTGAAGTAGTGGTTCCCCTTGCTCTGCAAGGGCCACGGCTTTTGTGGAGCAATGGGTAACGATGCTTCGTGGGTGACTGTTGTTGATGTGTGCAGAGGGTCCCTGGTTCGCGCCCGTGTCGGGGCGAGGGAACGGTCTGAAGTTATACTGTTACACTAGCACGACGCTAACGAATCTGTACTCAGGAAACAACAGTACAGCGAAGCCTTATCATTACAAAAAGTATTTATCTGGGTGATATTTTTTTTATAGGCGCACTGGTGCTCCTGTATTGAAATTCCAGGTCGCACAGGAAAATATTAAGGAGCATGTGCGACTGAAACGGTGGGGGGGTGGGGGGTATTTATTGTCTCTCCTAGGGTGGTGGAACGCCAGGACCTGGCCTGTTTTCCTCTGCTCAGACTTACACCAGAGGTTTATACAACAACAGCAGGATCGATGAGTTAGCCAGCTATCTTCTTTTTTTCTTTTCTTTTAAAGAGACGCTAGAAATGGGCGTGGTTTCAAAAACGCATATCTAAGTTGAGATTTTTGAATGAACCAGAAAATCCATAGTTATTTCTGGTTCTTTATAAAAGTTAGATGGCTAGCCCTTATTGACCCTGCCTTGCAGTACACCCCTCTCAATGTGAAGATGTACATT
Source organism: Salvelinus namaycush (assembly GCF_016432855.1). Classification (NCBI taxonomy): domain Eukaryota; kingdom Metazoa; phylum Chordata; class Actinopteri; order Salmoniformes; family Salmonidae; genus Salvelinus; species Salvelinus namaycush. Next base: position 109,358 of record NW_024061230.1, read on the forward strand.
ACGGATAAATACTGTTGGAATAAGAATTGTACGTTTTTCTCAGTCTGTACATTTGTTTATTTTTTCACATACATATACAATGCAAACACAAGAGAAAATATATCACATGTAAATAGCACTTGATTAACACACAGAGAAAATACACAAAGCCAGAGTTCTAAAAAGTTATAATTTAATTAAAAAGCATTACAACTGACCTACTCTATATTGAAACAGACATACTCAATTCATGTTAAAAAACACTGAGTTCACTTTGTACAATTTGATTTCATGTGGCATACACAAATAAACAGTCAGTCAAAAATATGAGACAAATATGTGAGCACTCTATGTGTTAAATACATCAGTTAATTAATGAGTTATGTTAAATCTCTCTTTCCACACTGGGAGCAGTGGTAAGGTACTTCCCCTGTGTCTGTTACCTCATGGTCTTTCAGGTTCCCTAAGTAGGTAAAAATCTTTCCAAGATATATCTCTCTGCAATGTGGATTCTTTCAAGGCTTCTCCGCAGAGTGTGTCAGCTCATGTTTTTTCAGGTATCTTGACTGTGTGAAACTCTTTTCACACTGGGAACAGGGGTGAGGCTTCTCTTTTATGTGTGTCCACTCATGTCTTTTCAGGCCCAGTAACTGAATAAAAGTCTTTCCACACAAGGAGCAGTGTAAGGGCTTTTCTTCTGTGTGAATTCTCTCGTGTGTTTTCAGGTGCCCCAACCGGGTAAAACTCTTTCCACACTGGGAACAGGGGTGAGGCTTCTCTTTTATGTGCGTCCACTCATGTGTTTTCAGGCCCCATAACTGGATAAAACTCTTTCCACAATGGGAGCAGTGGAAATGCTTCTCTCCTTTGTGTAATATCTTATGTTTTGTCAGACCCCCTAACTGAGTAAAACTCTTTCCACACAGGGAGCAGTGGAAGGGCTTTTCTCCTGTGTGAATTCTCTCATGTGTTTTCAGGTGCCCCAACCGGGTAAAACTCTTTCCACAATGTGGGCAGTGGTAGGGCTTTTCTCCTGTGTGAATTCTCTCATGTGTTTTCAGGTGCCTCATCCGGGAAAAACACTTTCCACAAAAGGAACAGTTGAAGGGCTTTTCTCCTGTGTGCATTCTCTCATGTTCCTTCAGGCCCCCTAATTGGGTAAAACTCTTTCCACAATCGGAGCAGCGGAAAGGCTTCTCTCCTCTGTGCCTTCTCTCATCCATTTTCAGCTGCCATAACCGGGCAAAACTCTTTCCACACTGGGAGCAGTGGAAAGGCTTTTCTCCTGTGTGTATCATCTCATGTCTTTTCAGGCAAAATAACATGGCAAAACTCTTTCCACACTGGGAGCAGTGGAAAGGCTTTTCTCCTGTGTGTATCATCTCATGCCTTTTCAGGGACCCTAACCGGGTAAACCTCTTTCCACAGTGGGAGCAGTGGTGTTGTCCTGCTGGGTTAGACGTCTCTGGCTCCTCTGAGTCTGGTCTTTCACCTGCCAAAGAAAAATTGATTGTTTATTTAAAAGAGAGACCTGAATGAAACAACTGTCTTCCTATGAAGACAGTTACTTGTGTTAGCGAAATTACTGGAAGTCTACAGGTATGCTAGCTAAAATAACCTATTTTTCAAGAGAGACCAGGTCCAATAGCTGCAAGGGGAACTAAGTTTCAGCCAAAACAATTTACATACACTAACACAACATTAAACAAAACTATAGACACACATACAGTAAAAGTTACATATTATGTAAAAAAACACAAATGCCTTGACTAAAAAACAGCGGTCCTAAAGACAATTACACTCTTCTATGATATTTACATCAATCAAGTGTTTAACCTGTTTGGGATAGGGGGCAGCATTTTCACTTTTGCATGAAATGCGTGCCCAGAGTAAACTGCCTGCTACTCTGTCCCAGATGCTAATACATGCATATTATTAGTAGTATTGGATAAAAAACACTCTGAAGTTTCTAAAACTGTTTGAATGATGTCTGTGAGTATAACAGAACTCATATGGCAGGCGAAAACCTGAGAAAAATCCAACCAGGAAGTGGGAAATCTGAGGTTTGTAGTTTTTCAAAGCTTGGCCTACCGAATACACAGTGTCTATGGGGTTAAGTTGCACTTCCTAAGGCTTCCACTAGATGTCAACCGTCTTAAGAAACTTGTTTCAGGCTTCTGCTATAAAGGAGGGGGGAATGGGAGCTGAATGAGTCAGTGGTCTGGCAGAGTGTCTCAGGCTCATGACGCGCGCTCCCGACAGAGTTAGCTCTCGTTCCAGTGCTTTGCTACAGACGATGGAATTCTCGGGTCGGAACATTATTGTTGATTTATGTTAAAAACATCCTAAAGATTGATTCCATACATTGTTTGATATGTTTCTACAACCTGTAATGGAACTTTTCGAGTTTGTCTGGACCTAGTGCTCATGAAGATGGATTACTGGGCTTAACACGCTAACAACTAGTGGCTATTTGTACATAAATTATGGACTTTATGGAACTTTAAGGAACAAATCAGTCATTTATTGTCAAACTGGGATTCCTGGGAGTGCATTCTAATGAAGATCATCAAAGGTAAGTGAATATTTATCATGTTATTTCTAACTTCTGTTGACTCCAACATGGCGGAAATTTCTTTGGCTGGATTTGGCTCTGAGCGCCGTACTCAGATTCTGCTTTTTCCGTAAAGTTTTTTTGAAATCTGACACAGCGGTTGCATTAAGGAGAAGTCTATCTTTAATTCTGTGAATAACACTTGTATCTTTCATCGATGTTTATTATGAGTATTTCTGGGATTTCTGTGGCTATCTGCAAGATCGCCGGATGTTTTGGAATCAAAACATTACGACACGTAACGCGCCAATGTAAACTGAGATTTTGGGATATAAATATGCACATTATCGAACAAAACATTCATGTATTGTGTAACATGATGTCCTATGAGTGTCATCTGATGAAGATCAAAGGTTAGTGATTCATTTTATCTATATTTCTGCTTTTTGTGACTCCTATGGAGTCTCCTTGGCTGGAAAATGTCAGTTTTTTTTGACTTGGCTCTGAACTAACATAATCATATGTTCTGCTTTCGCTGTAAAGCCTTTTTGAAATCGGACACAATGGGTAGATTAACAAGATGTTTATCTTTCATTTGCTGTATTGGACTTGTTAATGTGTGAAAGTTACATATTTCTAAAAAATATTTTTGAATTTCCCGCGATGCCTTTTCAGCGGAATGTTGTCGAGGGGTTCCGCTAGCGGAACGCCTGTGCTAGAAAGGTTAAACTCCACCAACGAGACAAGATCATCAAATTTTTACATTTTTGGGGCGGCAGGTAGCCTAGTGGTTAGAGCGTTGGGCTAGTAACTGAAAGGTTGCAAGATCGAATCCCCAGGCTGACAAGGTAAAAATCTGTCGTTCTGCCCCTGAACAAGGCAGTTAACCCACACACCCAAATATGTGTACACTGACTTGCTCTATAGTGGGTCCATCCAATGTAGCAATGACATGATTGCATGCCTTGCATTTGAAAATACCATGCATTTTGTTTTACCTGAATTCAGAACCAGATTCAAATCATACAGATTCTGTTGTATGGTGTAAAATGCTATTTGGGCATTTTCAAAAGCTAAAGATAAACTACTACCACTTGAATTAAGAACAGTATCATCTGCATAAAAATGAACATCCGCTGTTTCAAGATCCCCAATGTTGTTGATATACAAGATGAACAACAGTGGGCCCAAAATAGAACCTTGCGGAACACCTGAGCACAACTCTATGGACTCAGATTTACAACCATCCGCCATTACACATTGGTTAATAAATGACCTATCAAATCGTACACAATCTAGAGCATGACCAGTAATTCCACAACATTTTAACCTTTGGTCCACAGTGTCAAATGCCTTCGACAAATCAATAAAGACACACAATGTAACTTCTTGTCAAGAGCACAGTGGATGTCGTTTAAAACCTTCAATGTTTCTGAAACAGTGCTGTGGCCAGACGTAAAACCTGATTGCATTCCATTTAAGATGTGGTTTTCTTGGAAGCCTTCAGCTGCCTACTAACTAAGGACTCCAGGACCTTTGACAGTACAGATGATTTTGATATGGGTCGATAGTTGTCAAGTAGCGAAGGATCTCCACCTTTCAGGAGAGGCAGCACAAAAGCAGATTTCCATAACATTGGGGATTTCCTTAACGTCAAGCGTAAGGTTAAAAATACATGTTTAAGGGGGAAGGGGAGCTAGGAACTGCACTGTTGGAGCTAGAAACACAAGCATTTCACTACACTCGAAAACAACATCTGCTAAATATGTGTCTGCAACCAATAACATTTGATTTGATGAACCCTGATGTTTATCTTCTATCTTTGTATCCATTTCACTCTTTTCAAAGTGGGGACTTAAAGATCCTCACCTCACGCCTCCTAAAATAACTGTTCAGCAGGATGCAAGGTAAGTGTCACGAATATCACCGAAGGTGGCTCCCCTTCCCGTTCGGGTGGCGCTCGGCGGTCGTCATCACCCGTCTACTAGCTGCCACCGATCCCTTTTTCCCTTTTCGTTTGGTTTTGTCTTGATTGTTTTCACCTGTTCCTTGTTGGGGTTGTTGGGTTGGTGTTATTTAAGTTCGATTAGCCCGCTTGTGTTTGTGCGGGCTTGTTTCTGTTATGTAAGAGGTGTTATTTATTATTGTGGGTTTTCCGCTGTCCGGTTAGATACCAGTGTGTACTTAGGTGGAGTGTATTACGCCTGTGTTCGGCGTCACCTCTTGTACGTTTTCGGTTGGACATTAAAGCGTGTTTTTTCCCGTATCCTCTGCTCCCTGCGCCTGACTCCACACCCATTCACTCTTTGAGCGTTACAGTAAGACTAATGAGGACTAATGTCTGTATGATTTGTTAATCTGTTACATCTTTCAGGAGATCCAGAAGCTGTGTGGAGTATTCCCAACAGGCCAAGGACTGGGTATAGCAGAGTGTCTGAACAGAAGACATTCAACTTTAGAACCCCGTTGGTCCAGCAGGCTGTCTAGGATACCGTTGGTCCAGCAGGCTGTCTAGGATCCCGTTGGTCCAGCAGGCTGTCTAGGATACCGTTGGTCCAGCAGGCTGTCTAGGATCCCGTTGGTCCAGCAGGCTGTCTAGGACCCCGTTGGTCCAGCAGGCTGTCTAGAACCCCGTTGGTCCAGCAGGCTGTCTAGAACCCCGTTGGTCCAGCAGGCTGTCTAGAACCCCGTTGGTCCAGCAGGCTGTCTAGAACCCCGTTGGTCCCGCAAGCTGTCTAGAACCCCGTTGGTCCCGCAAGCGGTCTAGAACCCCGTTGGTCCAGCAAGCTGTCTAGGATCCCGTTGGTCCAGCAGGCTGTCTAGGATCCCGTTGGTCCAGCAGGCTGTCTAGGACCCCGTTGGTCTTGTCTAGGACCCCGTTGGTCCAGCAGGCTGTCTAGGACCCCGTTGGTCCAGCAGGCTGTCTAGAACCCCGTTGGTCCAGCAGGCTGTCTAGAACCCCGTTGGTCCAGCAGGCTGTCTAGAACCCCGTTGGTCCAGCAGGCTGTCTAGAACCCCGTTGGTCCAGCAGGCTGTCTAGAACCCCGTTGGTCCAGCAGGCTGTCTAGAACCCCGTTGGTCCCGCAAGCTGTCTAGAACCCCGTTGGTCCCGCAAGCTGTCTAGAACCCCGTTGGTCCCGCAAGCGGTCTAGAACCCCGTTGGTCCAGCAAGCTGTCTAGGATCCCGTTGGTCCAGCAGGCTGTCTAGGACCCCGTTGGTCTTGTCTAGGACCCCGTTGGTCCAGCAGGCTGTCTAGGACCCCGTTGGTCCAGCAGGCTGTCTAGAACCCCGTTGGTCCAGCAGGCTGTCTAGAACCCCGTTGGTCCAGCAGGCTGTCTAGAACCCCGTTGGTCCAGCAGGCTGTCTAGAACCCCGTTGGTCCCGCAAGCTGTCTAGAACCCCGTTGGTCCAGCAGGCGGTCTAGAACCCCGTTGGTCCCGCAAGCTGTCTAGAACCCCGTTGGTCGAACAAGCGGTCTAGAACCCCGTTGGTCCCGCAAGCTGTCTAGAACCCCGTTGGTCCAGCAGGCTGTCTAGAACCCCGTTGGTCCAACAAGCGGTCTAGAACCCCGTTGGTCCCGCAAGCTGTCTAGAACCCCGTTGGTCCAAAAAGCGGTCTAGAACCCCGTTGGTCCAGCAAGCTGTCTAGGATCCCGTTGGTCCAGCAAGCTGTCATGTGGCGGGAAGACAAAACAGGTCATATACAAAGACCCAGACTTCAAAGTTGACCCACCAGATCTACCTCCCAACATCGCCCCGGTGGACACCAGACCTACCTCCCAACATCGCCCCGGTGGACACCAGATCTACCTCCCAACATCGCCCCGGTGGACACCAGACCTACCTCCCAACATCGCCCCGGTGGACACCAGACCTACCTCCCAACATCACCCCGGGGGACACCAGATCTACCTCCCAACATCGCCCCGGTGGACACCAGACCTACCTCCCAACATCACCCCGGGGGACACCAGACCTACATCCCAACATCACCCCGGTGGACACCAGATCTACCTCCCAACATCGCCCCGGTGGACACCAGACCTACCTCCCAACATCGCCCCGGTGGACACCAGACCTACCTCCCAACATCACCCTGGTGGACACCAGACCTACCTCCCAACATCACCCTGGTGGACACCAGACCTACCTCCCAACATCACCCCGGTGGACACCAGACCTACCTCCCAACATCGCCCCGGTGGACACCAGACCTACCTCCCAACATCGCCCCGGGGGACACCAGATCTACCTCCCAACATCACCCCGGGGGACACCAGACCTACCTCCCAACATCGCCCCGGTGGACACCAGACCTACCTCCCAACATCGCCCTGGTGGACACCAGACCTAATTCCCAATATCACCCCGGTGGATACCAGACCTACCTCCCAACATCGCCCCGGGGGACACCAGATCTACCTCCCAACATCACCCCGGGGGACACCAGACCTACCTCCCAACATCGCCCCGGTGGACACCAGATCTACCTCCCAACATCGCCCCGGTGGACACCAGACCTACCTCCCAACATCACCCCGGGGGACACCAGACCTACCTCCCAACATCACCCCGGTGGACACCAGACCTACCTCCCAACATCACCCCGGTGGACACCAGACCTACCTCCCAACATCACCCCGGTGGACACCAGATCTACCTCCCAACATCACCCTGGTGGACACCAGACCTACCTCCCAACATCACCCCGGTGGACACCAGACCTACCTCCCAACATCACCCCGGTGGACACCAGATCTACCTCCCAACATCGCCCCGGTGGACACCAGACCTACCTCCCAACATCACCCCGGGGGACACCAGACCTACCTCCCAACATCGCCCCGGTGGACACCAGACCTACCTCCCAACATCACCCCGGTGGACACCAGACCTACCTCCCAACATCACCCCGGTGGACACCAGACCTACCTCCCAACATCACCCCGGTGGACACCAGACCTACCTCCCAACATCACCCCGGTGGACACCAGATCTACCTCCCAACATCACCCCGGTGGACACCAGACCTACCTCCCAACATCACCCCGGTGGACACCAGACCTACCTCCCAACATCACCCTGGTGGACACCAGATCTACCTCCCAACATCACCCCGGTGGACACCAGATCTACCTCCCAACATCACCCTGGTGGACACCAGATCTACCTCCCAACATCACCCTGGTGGACACCAGATCTACCTCCCAACATCACCCCGGTGGACACCAGACCTACCTCCCAACATCACCCTGGTGGACACCAGACCTACCTCCCAACATCACCCTGGTGGACACCAGACCTACCTCCCAACATCGCCCCGGTGGACACCAGACCTACCTCCCAACATCACCCCGGGGGACACCAGACCTACCTCCCAACATCACCCTGGTGGACACCAGACCTACCTCCCAACATCACCCCGGGGGACACCAGATCTATCTCCCAACATCACCCCGGTGGACACCAGACCTACCTCCCAACATCACCCCGGTGGACACCAGACCTACCTCCCAACATCACCCCGGTGGACACCAGATCTACCTCCCAACATCACCCCGGTGGACACCAGATCTACCTCCCAACATCACCCCGGGGGACACCAGATCTATCTCCCAACATCACCCCGGTGGACACCATACCTACCTCCCAACATCACCCCGGTGGACACCAGACCTACCTCCCAACATCACCCCAGGGGACACCAGACCTACCACCCAACATCACCCTGGTGGACACCAGATCTACCACCCAACATTGCCCTGGTGGAAAGAAAAAATTAAACCAAACTTTAAACCTAACTTTGCAACTACCTTTAGCGAGCCTAATAATGGCAGTGTGATGTCGTGGGACACCATCAAAAACATGTGATGCAATCATTGGTGGTTGTGTGCAGTGTGAATGATATGCAGATCACCTGGAGCAGCACCATTCTCTCCCTCAGGGGTGTATTCATACCGGGACACTCATGGCCATAGACATCAGAATGAATAGAACAGGATTGGAACCTCTAACCCTGGTCAACTCATGGTCATAGACATCAGAATGAATAGAACGGGATTGGAACCTCTAACCCTGGTCAACTCATGGTCATAGACATCAGAATGAATAGAACGGGATTGGAACCTCTAACCCTGGTCAACTCATGGCCATAGACATCAGAATGAATAGAACGGGATTGGAACCTCTAACCCTGGTCAACTCATGGTCATAGACATCAGAATGAATAGAATGGGATTGGAACCTCTAACCCTGGTCAACTCATGGTCATAGACATCAGAATGAATAGAACGGGATTGGAACCTCTAACCCTGGTCAACTCATGGTCATAGACATCAGAATGAATAGAACGGGATTGGAACCTCTAACCCTGGTCAACTCATGGTCATAGACATCAGAATGAATAGAACGGGATTGGAACCTCTAACCCTGGTCAACTCATGGTCATAGACATCAGAATGAATAGAACGGGATTGGAACCTCTAACCCTGGTCAACTCATGGTCATAGACATCAGAATGAATAGAACAGGATTGGAACCTCTAACCCTGGCAATTTGACTGGTCAACTCATGGGAACACTTGCAATGGCTGCCTAGTGATGTCATCAAATCAAAGTGTGTCACCTGCTTCATAAACAACAGATTAACAGTGAAACGCTTTCTTTCAGGCTCTTCCCAACAATGAGAAGAGAAAGAAAATAGAGAAATAAAGTAAAACACGTAATAATAAATACACAATGAGTAACGATAACATGGCTGTATACACAGGGGTAACAGTACTGAGTTGATGTGTAGGGGTACTAGGTAACAACATGGCTGTATACACAGAGTACCAGTACTGAGTTAATGTGTAGGGGTACTAGGTAATAACATGGCTGTATACACAGAGTACCAGTACTGAGTTGATGTGTAGGGGTACTAGGTAATAACATGGCTGTATATAAACAGAGTACCAGTACTGAGTTGATGTGTAGGGGTACTAGGTAATAACATGGCTGTATATACTCAGGGGTAACAGTACTGAGTTGATGTGTAGGGGTACTAGGTAATAACATGGCTGTATATACTCAGGGGTAACAGTACTGAGTTGATGTGTAGGGGTACTAGATAATAACATGGCTGTATACACAGGGGTAACAGTACTGAGTTGATGTTTAGGGGTACTAGGTAACAACATGGCTGTATACACAGAGTACCAGTACTGAGTTAATGTGTAGGGGTACTAGGTAATAACATGGCTGTATACACAGAGTACCAGTACTGAGTTGATGTGTAGGGGTACTAGGTAATAACATGGCTGTATATAAACAGAGTACCAGTACTGAGTTGATGTGTAGGGGTACTAGGTAATAACATGGCTGTATACACACAGAGTACCAGTACTGAGTTGATGTGTAGGGGTACTAGGTAATAACATGGCTGTATACACAGAGTACCAGTACTGAGTTGATGTGTAGGGGTACTAGGTAATAACATGGCTGTATATACTCAGGGGTAACAGTACTGAGTTGATGTGTAGGGGTACTAGGTAATAACATGGCTGTATATACTCAGGGGTAACAGTACTGAGTTGATGTGTAGGGGTACTAGGTAATAACATGGCTGTATACACACACAGAGTACCAGTACTGAGTTGATGTCTAGGGGTACTAGGTAATAACATGGCTGTATACACAGAGTACCAGTACTGAGTTAATGTGTAGGGGTACGAGGTAATAACATGGCTATATACACAGAGTACCAGTACTGAGTTAATGTGTAGGGGTACGAGGTAATAACATGGCTGTATACACAGAGTACCAGTACTGAGTTAATGTGTAGGGGTACGAGGTAATAACATGGCTATATACACAGAGTACCAGTACTGAGTTGATGTCTAGGGGTACTAGGTAATAACATGGCTGTATACACAGAGTACCAGTACTGAGTTGATGTGTAGGGGTACTAGATAATAACATGGCTGTATACACAGAGTACCAGTACTGAGTTGATGTCTAGGGGTACTAGGTAATAACATGGCTGTATACACAGAGTACCAGTACTGAGTTGATGTGTAGGGGTACTAGGTAATAACATGGCTGTATACACAGAGTACCAGTACTGAGTTGATGTCTAGGGGTACTAGGTAATAACATGGCTGTATACACAGAGTACCAGTACTGAGTTGATGTGTAGGGGTACTAGGTAATAACATGGCTGTATACACAGAGTAGCAGTACTGAGTTGATGTGTAGGGGTACTAGGTAATAACATGGCTGTATACACAGAGTACCAGTACTGAGTTGATGTGTAGGGGTACTAGGTAATAACATGGCTGTATACACATAGTACCAGTACTGAGTTGATGTGTAGGGGTACTAGGTAATAACATGGCTGTATACACAGAGTACCAGTACTGAGTTGATGTGTAGGGGTACTAGGTAATAACATGGCTGTACACACAGAGTACCAGTACTGAGTTGATGTGTAGGGGTACTAGGTAATAACATGGCTGTATACACAGAGTACCAGTACTGAGTTGATGTGTAGGGGTACTAGGTAATAACATGGCTGTATACACAGAGTACCAGTACTGAGTTGATGTGTAGGGGTACTAGGTAATAACATGGCTGTATACACACAGAGTACCAGTACTGAGTTGATGTGTAGGGGTACTAGGTAATAACATGGCTGTATACACAGATTACCAGTACTGAGTTGATGTGTAGGGGTACTAGGTAATAACATGGCTGTATACACAGAGTACCAGTACTGAGTTGATGTGTAGGGGTACTAGGTAATAACATGGCTGTATACACAGAGTACCAGTACTGAGTTGATGTGTAGGGGTACTAGGTAATAACATGGCTATATACACGGAGTACCAGTACTGAGTTGATGTGTAGGGGTACTAGGTAATAACATGGCTGTATACACAGAGTACCAGTACTGAGTTGATGTGTAGGGGTACTAAGAAATAACATGGCTATATACACGGAGTACCAGTACTGAGTTGATGTGCTAGGTAATTGAGGTAGATATGTACATATACAGTTGAAGTCGGAAATTTACATACACTTAGGTTGGAGTCATTAAAACTCGTTTTTCAACCACTCCACACATTTATTGTTAAAAAACGGTCGTTTTGGCAAGTCGGTTAGGACATCGACTTTGTGCATGACACAAGTAATTTTTCCAACAATTGTTTACAGACAGATTATTTCACTTATAATTCACTGTATCACAATTCCAGTGGGTCAGAAGTTTACATACACTAAGTTGACTGTGCCTTTAAACAGCTTGTAAAATTCCAGAAAATTATGTCATGGTGTTAGAAGCTTCTGATAGGCTAATTGACATCATTGGAGTCAATTGGAGGTGTACCTGTGGATGCATTTCATGGCCTACCTTCAAACTCAGTGACTCTTTGCTTGACATCATGGGAAAATCAAAAGAAATCAGCCAAGACCTCAGAAAAAAAAATGGTAGACCTTGTGGCGGATGAATAAGAATTAGTTGGGTAACATAGATAATTAAGATGTCTTATCTGCATAATATGCTGATGTGATATACTTGTTATTAGAATGTATCCCTTCGGACTCTGGTGTTGGCAGTTGCACTTCTTCCCTCAGCTGGGGCTCAGTCACCTGGGGCCCAGAGAGGGGAGAGGTCAGGCTTGTCTTTCACATGTCCCTGGTGCTATGCAGAATATCAGGAAGGGAAGAGGACAGGAGGGAACATTGTCTTCATATGTGAATGTATCTGTTAAACTATGTTAAGGGATGGTGTGATTAATGGGGAACCAATTACTGGTTTCCACAATGTCTGTGCGCAAGTCACTCCCTCCTTTGGCCTTGGGGGATGTGTGTGGTAGTGTCTAGAGTAGACAATTGATTTATGCCATTGGATGAGTTGGTGTTTTTGTGCTATGAAGTACCAGGTGCGAAATTAGAACCTCGTCTTAGGGACCAAACTGAACGATAATTTATAGCGAATGCTATCTGGCTACGGGATACTCCTTTCTCATTTATAAAGTCTCACTTTGTGAACTGTTCCCAATATCTGTGGTTTGTCATGTCGACTAGGGGAAGGTGGATCTTTGCTATAAAAGATCTCAGCAGCCATTGTGTTGCCACTCTCAACGGATCATTAGAAAATGGTGAATCGTTGACAAGTCATTGCTATTGCAAAGCTCTCATTATTAAAGATTTAGTTAAAGTATAACTCTGCCTTGTGTGATAAGTTTGTCCTCATTTGATAGTAAAGAAATAATCCACCACAACCTCCACAAATCTGGTTCATCCTTGGGAGCGATTTCCAAATGCCTGAAGGTGCCACGTTCATCCGTACAAACAATAGTACGTAGTAAGTATAAACACCATGGGACCACGCAGCCGTCATACCGGTCAGGAAGGAGATGCATTCTGTCTCCTAGAGATGAACGTACTTTGGTGGGAAAAGTGCAAATTAATCCCAGAACAGCAGCAAAGGACCTTGTGAAGATGCTGGAGGAAACAGGTACAAAAGTATCCATATCCACAGTAAAACGAGTCCTATATCGACATTACCTGAAAGGTCGCTCAGCAAGGAAGAAGCCACTGCTCCAAAACCGCTATAAAAAAAGCCGGACTACGGTTTGCATCTGCACATGGGGACGAAGATCATACTTTTTGGAGAAATGTCCTCTGGTCTGATGAAACAAAAATAGAACTGTTTGGCCATAATGACCATTATTGACCATCAATGACCATCATGTTGTGGGGGTGCTTTGCTGCAGGAGCGACTGGTGCACTTCACAAAATAGATGGCATCATGAGGAGGAAATTTATGTGGATATATTGAAGCAACATCAAGACATCAGTCAGGAAGCTTGGTCGCAAATGGGTCTTCCAAATGGACAATGACCCCAAGCATACTTCCAAAGTTGTGGCAAAAAGGCTTAAGGACAACAAAGTCAAGGTATTGTGGGCCATCACAACGTCCTGACCTCAAGCCTATAGAACATTTGTGGGCAGAATTGAAAAAGCTTGTGCGAGCAAGGAGGCCTACAAACCTGACTCAGTTACACCAGCTCTGTCAGGAGGAATGGGCCAAAATTCACCCAACTTATTGTGGGAAGCTTGTGGAAGGCTACCCTAAACGCTTGACCCAAGTTAAACAATTTAAAGGCAATGCTACCAAATACTAATTGAGTGTATGTAAACTTACTGACCTACTGGGAATGTGATGAAAGAAATAAAAGCTGAAATAAATAATTCTCTCTACTACTTTTCTGACATTTCACATTCTTAAAATAAAGTGGTTATCCTAACTGACCTAAGACAGGGAATTCTTACTAGGATTAAATGTCAGGAATTGTGTAAAACTGAGTTTAAATGTATTTGGCGAAGGTGTATGTAAACTTCCGACTACAACTGTAACTAGGAATAAAGTGAAAGATAATAAACAATAGCAGCAGCGTATGTGATGTGAGTCAAAGTTACTGCAGATAGTCCAGGTAGCCATTTGGTGAACTATTTAGCGGTCTTATGGCTTGGTGGGGTAGAAGCTGTTCAGGGTCCTGTTGGTTCCAGCCTTCGCACATCGGTACCTCTTGCCGTACGTGATACAATCATTTCCATGGTAATGTAGAATGTTCATTCAAATGATGCTAACGGATGTGGCTCTTGCAATGGAATGTATTTGTTGTAATGTCAGTTGAGTTGATGCAACAAATCACAGCACAGACTGATGGGAACACTTCCTGCTTTTAGTTACTGCTTTGCCCAGTGAGGCTTGTTTTGCAACCTGGTGATGTTTTGGAACCGGGCTGCCTCCCAGGTCTGAGCCAGCACATGGAGTAATGAGGAGGATTCTGTGGGAAGATCCCAATTGCATACTCCTCACGTCGCCTCTGCTCATCTTCTTCTCAAAACACACATTGGATGAGAGACAGAGGTCCTCTGGCTTTGTCATCCAATGCGTTCTGAGAAGGAGAGAGGACACAAAGAGTATGCAATTGGGATCTTCCCTGCGCTTTACATAAACCCCACGGTTCTCAAACATTGTACCTAGAGATCTACCGTCCTGTAGGTTCTCAATCCAACCCTAATCAAGCCCAGCTGTTGGAGTGAAAATCTACAAGATCTACATGTTTGTAAATCCCTGGTCTAACTAATGCTGAGTGACACTGTGAATTGCTTAGTAACAATGTAATTGTTGTTTTGTTATCTTCCTGGAATCCAATGTAGCTGCTGTAGTGGTCAGGGTAGTTAGATATAACTGCTGCCACCAAAAGCTGGGATGACCCGTCGTTGGCCTTGACCTAGATGTTCTCCCCTCAGCATCCACTCCAGGGTGAGGACCCGTCGTTGGCCTTGACCCAGATGTTCTCCCCTCAGCATCCACTCCAGGGTGAGACCTGTCGTTGGCCTTAACCTAGATGTTCTCCCCTCAGCATCCACTCCAGGGTGAGACCTGTCGTTGGCCTTGACCTAGATGTTCTGCTGCATCGTCAGTCTGATGTTCTACCTCCTCCATTATCAGAATAAACTGGTCCCATTGTCGACAGCAGGGACATTCCCTGTCTGTTGGTAGAGGTAGGCATCTCACTCAACTGCACCACCAGTCATCGTGCGTTCTGTGTACAGTAAAGGTGGTCTAGAGTTTTTCCCCCTCTGGTTGCACATTTAACATGCTGGTAGAAATGAGGTAAAACAGATTTAAGTTTGCCTGCATTAAAGTCCCCGGCCACTAGGAGCGCCGCCTCTGGATGAGCTTTTTCCTGTTTTCTTATGACCCTATATAGTTTGTTGAGTGTGGTCTTAGTTCCAGCATCGGTCTGTGGTGGTAAATCGACATTGTTATTTATTTTTTTACCCTTTGTAAATAGTTAACCTGGCACCATCTCTTCGGTGAAGCATGGTGGTGAGACCTGAAAATAGCTGTGCAGCGACGCTCCCCATTCAACCTGACAGAGCTTGAGAGGATCTGCCGAGAAGAATGGGAGAAACAAGTGTGCCAAGCTTGTAGCGTCATACCCACGAAGACTCGAGGCTGTAATCACTGCCAAAGGTGCTTCAACAAAGTACTGAGTAAAGGGTCTGAAAATGTAAACGTGATATCAGTTCTATATTTTTAAAACATTTGCAAAAATTTCTAAAAACATGTTTTCGCTTTGTCATTATGGGGTATTGTGTGTCGATTGAGGATTTTATTTAATACATTTTAGAATAAGGCTGTAACGTAACAAAATGTAAAAAAAGTCAAGGGGTCTGAATACTTTTCCGAATGCACTGTATATATTTAGCTTAGATGTGCTCCATTTAAACAGTGGACAAAATTATTCAACTCAGTTTCTCCTTCAAGCACCATCTCTCAATCCGTCCTGTGTGTCGTGCGGCAGCATCGCAGTAGTGGAAACCATGATTGTTCTCAGGGCAGGCCTGGTTGGAGCTAGATATGTCCGAGTCGCATTGGGACAGTTCTAGCCTTTTAGCTAACCTTAATCTAATTCTACTAACCTGCCAAGTTATTTGCGCTAACCTGCCACATTATTTGCACTAACCTACCACATGAATTATCCTAACCTTAACCTAATTCTACTAACCTGCCATGTTATTTGCACTAACCTACCACATGAATTATCCTAACGTTAACCTAATTCTACTAACCTGCCACGTTATTTGCACTAACCTACCACATTAATTATCCTAACGTTAACCTAATTCTACTAACCTGCCATGTTATTTGGACTAACCTGCTACGAAAAGTAACTCATGCTAGTCAAAACCCGGCAGACCTGCCCTGAGAACAGTCTTAGTTTCCACTAATGCGCCACAGCGCTCTAGGCAGACTCCGTTTATAGCTCAGTGGCAGAGACACTGCAAATTGAACTCGGTGAGATACTCCTAAATTGATAGTACAATTTGTTTAGGCAATTTTACAGCTAGCTAGCTACTTCACATGCAAGGAACAGGCTTTTTTTTGCGCCTTTCTCAAATCATCAACAGCCTATAGTCGCATCATGCAGCCCATATATCTTCTGATTTCTAAGACATTCTAAGGTTTGTGTCATTCAAAAATAGTTGAGAAATGACTCGACATCTAGCATATAGGACCTGTTTCAAATGATCACTTTTACGCTCAACATAGCCACTTCATATTCACACTCTCGCTCCGGAATGGGAAAAATATCCTTTCTATTTTATTCAGCCAAGTTAAATTATATTCTTCTTATCATAAAAAAAGTAACAGGACACAGAAGTTTGGGCACCACTGACCTAGAATCACATGGAGCAAGGTTACCGATGTCCCTAATCCATGTAACAGACATTAGAATTCCCATTTTAAAGTTGCTGATTTTAAAATCAGTATTTCTGTTAATAATTATAATTCTTAATTGATTCTTATACACATGTGGTATAGACATTGTTACCTTCCCACAAGACAAACTGAAAATGTCTCTCACAAACAAGGGAACTAACAAAGAAACTCCCTGGGACAACCAAAACCAAACAGGTGGGGTTGTAGAAGGGGTTCTGAAAGACATCCTTTAAAGTTGACATGCAACTAGGAAATGTGTCCTAAACGTTTCCCACCATGGAGGCCTGGTTTCACAACTTAAACAGGGAAGACACCGGATAAAAGGCTTGGTTTCACAACTTAAACAGGGAAGACACCGGATAAAAGGCCTGGTTTCACAACTTAAACAGGGAAGACACCGGATAAAAGGCCTGGTTTCACAACTTAAACAGGGAAGACACCGGATAAAAGGCCTGGTTTCACAACTTAAACAGGGAAGACACCGGATAAAAGGCCTGGTTTCACAACTTAAACAGGGAAGACACCGTATAAAAGGCCTGGTTTCACAACTTAAACAGGGAAGACACCGGATAAAAGGCCTGGTTTCACAACTTAAACAGGGAAGACACCGGATAAAAGGCCTGGTTTCACAACTTAAACAGGGAAGACACCGGATAAAAGGCCTGGTTTCACAACTTAAACAGGGAAGACACCGGATAAAAGGCCTGGTTTCACAACTTAAACAGGGAAGACACCGGATAAAAGGCCTAGTTTCACAACTTAAACAGGGAAGACACCGGATAAAAGGCCTGGTTTCACAACTTAAACAGGGAAGACACCGGATAAAAGGCCTGGTTTCACAACTTAAACAGGGAAGACACCGGATAAAAGGCCTGGTTTCACAACTTAAACAGGGAAGACACCGGATAAAAGGCCTGGTTTCACAACTTGAACAGGGAAGACACCGGATAAAAGGCCTGGTTTCACAACTTAAACAGGGAAGACACCGGATAAAAGGCCTGGTTTCACAACTTAAACAGGGAAGACACCGGATAAAAGGCCTGGTTTCACAACTTAAACAGGGAAGACACCGGATAAAAGGCTTGGTTTCACAACTTAAACAGGGAAGACACCGGATAAAAGGCCTGGTTTCACAACTTAAACAGGGAAGACACCGGATAAAAGGCCTGGTTTCACAACTTGAACAGGGAAGACACCGGATAAAAGGCCTGGTTTCACAACTTAAACAGGGAAGACACCGGATAAAAGGCCTGGTTTCACAACTTAAACAGGGAAGACACCGGATAAAAGGCCTGGTTTCACAACTTAAACAGGGAAGACACCGGATAAAAGGCCTAGTTTCACAACTTAAACAGGGAAGACACCGGATAAAAGGCCTGGTTTCACAACTTAAACAGGGAAGACACCGGATAAAAGGCCTGGTTTCACAACTTAAACAGGGAAGACACCGTATAAAAGGCCTGGTTTCACAACTTAAACAGGGAAGACACCGGATAAAAGGCCTGGTTTCACAACTTAAACAGGGAAGACACCGGATAAAAGGCCTGGTTTCACAACTTAAACAGGGAAGACACCGGATAAAAGGCCTGGTTTCACAACTTAAACAGGGAAGACACCGGATAAAAGGCCTGGTTTCACAACTTAAACAGGGAAGACACCGGATAAAAGGCCTAGTTTCACAACTTAAACAGGGAAGACACCGGATAAAAGGCCTGGTTTCACAACTTAAAAAGGGAAGACACCGGGTAAAAGGCCTGGTTTCACAACTTAAACAGGGAAGACACCGGATAAAAGGCCTGGTTTCACAACTTAAACAGGGAAGACACCGGATAAAAGGCCTGGTTTCACAACTTAAACAGGGAAGACACCGGATAAAAGGCCTGGTTTCACAACTTAAACAGGGAAGACACCGGATAAAAGGCCTGGTTTCACAACTTAAACAGGGAAGACACCGGATAAAAGGCCTGGTTTCACAACTTAAACAGGGAAGACACCGGATAAAAGGCCTGGTTTCACAACTTAAACAGGGAAGACACCGGATAAAAGGCCTGGTTTCACAACTTAAACAGGGAAGACACCGGATAATAGGCCTGGTTTCACAACTTAAACAGGGAGAGCCAACAAAAGTCATTACTCTCTCAGCATCTCTCATGCCTACTGATACACAGGCCAGCAGGTCTTACGTATCACCTGGACCAGCACGGGTCAGCAGGTCTTACGTATCACCTGGACCAGCACAAGCCAGCAGGTGTTATGTATCACCTGGACCAGCACAGGCCAGCAGGTCTTACGTATCACCTGGACCAGCACAGGCCAGCAGGTCTTACGTATCACCTGGACCAGCACAGGCCAGCAGGTGTTACGTATCACCTGGACCAGCACAGGCCAGCAGGTGTTACGTATCACCTGGGGCAGCACAGGCCAGCAGGTCTTATGTATCACCTGGACCAGCACAGGCCAGCAGGTGTTATGTATCACCTGGACCAGCACAGGCCAGCAGGTCTTATGTATCACCTGGACCAGCACGGGTCAGCAGGTCTTATGTATCACCTGGACCAGCACAGGCCAGCAGGTCTTATGTATCACCTGGACCAGCACAGGCCAGCAGGTCTTACGTATCACCTGGACCAGCACAGGCCAGCAGGTCTTACGTATCACCTGGACCAGCACAGGCCAGCAGGTGTTACATATCACCTGGACAGCACTTGGCAATAGGTCTTACGTATCACCTGGGGTAGCACGGGTGAAACGTCTTCTGACTAATGAGATGACACCAATCAGTGCACAATTACTTTTGCAAAAAGCAGCTCTGGAGTAGTTTCAGAACTAATGAGCTGCTCTACAACAGTGAACACACTGACCACAGAACTGTAACAGAAGCAGATTGTGGTCTAATCCACTGTTCTTACCTGAATCTGAATCTCCCTCTTCTTCTCCTCTCACAGTTCCACTCAGACCCGGTGTTTTCCTGCAGTCCACCAGCCGCACAGACACCCTCTTCAGACCCCACAGTAAGGCAACCGTGGGAGAGACACGACCTGGGGACCCTGGGAGAGGGAAAGACATGTCCTGGAAACCACAAAAATAAACAATCAATTTAGGGTGGGAAACACTCTCCTACCTTGATTCCTCTCATTCTCTGGACCTCCTGCTATAAATGTTGTGGAGGAGAACGTCCAAGAGGAGGAAGCTCAGATCAGAAACACACCTACCTTTATTCCTCATTCTCTGGACCTCCTGCTATAAATGCATTAGAGGAGAAAGTCCAATCAGAATCACCTGTATTTGCCAAAAACATTCACATATCAGTATTCGGATGAACCTCAAATATTCTCCTCCAATGCATTTTATAGCAGAAGGTCCAGGAATTAAGGACTGTTGAGAACCAGAAACACTTTGTGGCTGGGATGTACTCACACCACTCCCCCTCTGCTCTGGGGTGTGGCTCTCTGGAGATGACTCCACCTTCAGCCTGTTGCTAGGAAACCAATCCTTGTCTTTCACGTCCCATTCTTTGTCGCAGTGAATAGAATCGTCATCACCACCAAACTGTCTGGGACTCGCGGGTGTCACATTAGATACTTCCTGTATCTTTCTGATGTCCTCCTTCACTGTAGAGCCCTGGGAGGGCCAGGAAACGGAATATTGCCTCGTTTTTGGATCTGTAAAAGGAAAGTGTTTGACTACCGGTAAAAACATAGGTTATAGCTTGCTCTCTCATCTGATTCCAAACATATCACTTATCATCCTAGGACCTTCCGTCGGAGAGCAATAGACAAGCGAACTCTGAATACAAACTAAACAAAAAACATAAATCCCCTTTTAAAAAATAACTTTTTTTTTTTTTTTACGAGGTCAGTAGAATGCCCCTTTAAAACCCTGGTTCAACAACTGCATAGTGTGTCCCCTGTTAAGACAATACTCACTGGTGTTAATCGGATCTTCAGTCTCCTCCTCTTTCACTACAAAAGGGTCTTCTTCTTTCAATGTGATATCCTCCTCCGTCTCATTTTTCATTCTGAAAGCTTCTACCTCCCCTTCTTCCACTATGACAACCTCTATCCCTTCCTCCTCTTTCACGGTGACAGCCTCTAACCCTTCCATCTCTTCCACTGTAACAGCCTCTATCCCTTCTACTATGACAGCCTCTATCCCCTCTTCCTCTTTCACTGTGACAGCCTCTAACCCTTCCATCTCTTCCACTGTGACAGCCTCTATCCCTCCCATCTCTTCCACTGTGACAGCCTCTATCTCCTCCTCCTCTTCCTCCCTTTTAATTCGACATGCTTCTTCCGTTCCTATCACTGTAATATCCCCCTCTTCTTCTTTAATGACAATGTTCATCCCCAGAGCTGCTTTCTCCGTCCAGCAGACCTCCTCTTCATTAGCAGGAGGAGAGTAGCTTTGTGAGCTCATTGTGTCGGGAATGTTAGCTAGCTAGCTATCATTAGCGACTACCCTAGTGCTCGGCTCGATAACACATTAGCAAATTTAACAAGCAAATTACGTTTAAATGAACTAGTAGATACGTTAACAGAAGTGTGTTTAAATCACTGGGATGGATTTGTGTAGCTACACAAACATGGTCTACAGAGCTTCAATGTTTCTACTTCTTGTCGGCTAGCAAGCTACCGAGGTGGTTGAACCGTGTCGTTCCAGAAGCGTCCAAAGCAGTCGGTCGTCACTAGTTACCACAGCCTCAAAGTCATAAGCCCCACCCATTTCTACAATTTATCTTCTTAAAATTTAATTTCAACCTTAATCCTAACCACATTGCCAACTTTATGCTGAACCCTAAATTAAGACCAAAAATCAAATGTTTGTTTTCATTAATTTTTCGTTATAGTCAATTTTTACTTTGTGGCTGTGGTAACTAGTGGAAACCCGTGTGTCCACTACATTATACGTCACGCGAGAAGCATCACCTGAAAATCTCACTTCGCCGTCTGCTGAATGGAGTCGGTAACGCAGTTTCTAAAAATATTCACTAAATCAAATCAAATTGTATTGGTCACATACACATGGTTAGCAGATGTTAAGGGTCACATACACATGGTTAGCAGATGTTATTGGTCACATACACATGGTTAGCAGATGTTAAGGGTCACATACACATGGTCAGCAGATGTTATTTGTCACATACACATGGTTAGCAGATGTTATTGGTCACATACACATGGTTAGCAGATGTTAATGGTCACATACACATGGTTAGCAGATGTTATTGGTCACATACACATGGTTAGCAGATATTATTGGTCACATACAAAAAATGCTGAGTTGTAGTCAATGAACAGCATTCTTACATAGGTATTCCTCTTGTCCAGATGGGATAGGGCAGTGTGAAGGCGATTGTATTGTCAGTGGACCTTTTGGGGCGGTAGGCAAATTGGTGTGGGTCTAGGGTATCAGATAGGGTGGAGGTGATATGCTCCTTGACTAGTCTCTCAAAGCACTTCATGATGACAGAAGTGAGTGCAACGGGGCGATAGTCATTTAGTTCAGTTACCTTAGCTTTCTTGGGAACAGGAACAATAGTGGCCATCTTGAAGCATGTGGGGAAAACAGACTGGGATAGGGATTGATTGAATATGTCCGTAAACACACCAGCCAGCTGGTCTGCGCATGCTCTGAGGACGCGGCTAGGGATGCCGTCTGGGCCGGCAGCCTTGCGAGAGTTAACACGTTTAAATGTTTTACTCACGTTGGCCACGGAGAAGGAGAGCCCACAGGCTTTGGTAGCGGGCCATGTCAGTGGCACGGCCCGCTGAAAGCGAGCAAAGAAGTTGTTTAATTTGTCTGGGAGCAAGACGTCGATGTCCGCGACGGGGCTGGTTTTCTTTTTGTAATCCGTGATTGACTGTAGACCCCGCCACATACGTCTCGTGTATGAGCCGTTGAATTGCGACTCTACTTTGTCTTTATACTGACGCTTTGCTTGTTTGATTGCCTTGCAGAGGGAATAGCTGCACTGTTTGTATTCGGTCACGTTTCCAGTCGCCTTGCCATAATTACAAGCGGTGGTTCGCGCTTTCAGTTTTGCGGGAATGCTGCCATCTTGCCAGCTTCTACTTCTAAAAACCCACCTTTCCAGAAATAAGTCTCTCACTGTTGCCCCTCGCCCCCCAGCTGTGCCCTGGACACCATATGTGAATTAATTGCCCCCCATTTATCTTCAGAGTTCGTACTGTTAGGTGACCTAAACTGGGATATGCTTAACACCCCAGCCATCCTACAATCTAAACTAGATGCCCTCAATCTCACCCAAATTATCATGGAACCCACTAGGTACAACCCTAAATCCGTAAACACAGGCACCCTCATAGATATCATCCTGACCAACCTGTCCTCTAAATACACCTCTGCTGTTTCCAATCAGGATCTCAGCGATCACTGCCTGCGTCAGTAATGGGTCCGCGGTCAAACCACCACCCCTCATCACTATCAAACGCTCCCTAAAACACTTCAGCGAGCAGGCCTTCCTAATCGACCTGGCCCGGGTATCCTGGAAGGATATTGACCCCATTCCATCAGTAGAGGACGCCTGATTATTCTTTAAACGTGCTTTCCTCACCATCTTAAATAAGCATGCCCCATTCAAGAAATGTTGAACAAGGAACAGATATAGCCCTTGGTTCACTCCAGACCTGACTGCCCTTGACCAGCACAAAACATCCTGTGGCGTTCTGCATTAGCATCGAATAGCCTCCGCGATATGGAACTTTTCAGGGAAGTTAGGAACCAATATACACAGGCAGTTAGGAAATCAAAGGCTAGCTTTTTCAAACAGAAATTTGCATCCTGTAGCACAAACTCCAAAAAGTTCTGGGACACTATAAAGTCCATGGAGAATAAGAGCACCACCTCCCAACTGCCCACTGCACTGAGGCTAGGAAACACTGTCACCACCGATAAATCCACAATAATTGAGAATTTTAATAAGCATTTTTCTACGGCTGGCCATGCTTTCCACCTGGCTACCCCTACCCTGGTCAACAGCTCTGCACCCCCCACAGCAACTTGCCCAAGCCACCCCCATTTTTCCTTCACCCAAATCCAGATAGCAAAATGTGGACCCCTACAAATCAGCTGGGCTAGACAATCTGGACTCTCTCTTTCTAAAATTATCCGCCACAATTGTTGCAACCACTATTATTAGCCTGTTCAACCTCTCTTTCGTATCGTCTGAGATCCCCAAAGATTGGAAAGCTGCCGCGGTCATCCCCCTCTTCAAAGGGGGAGACACTCTAGACACAAACTGTTACAGACCTATATCTATCCTACCCTGCCTTTCTAAGGTCTTCGAAAGCCAAGTTAACAAACAGATCACCGACCATTTCGAATCCCATCTTACCTTCTCCGCTATGCAATCTGGTTTCCGAGCTGGTCATGGATGCACCTCAGCCACGCTCAAGGTCCTAAACGATATCATAACCGCCATCGATAAAAGACATTACTGTGCAACCGTATTCATCGACCTGGCCAAGGCTTTCAACTCTGTCAATCACCACATTCTTATTGGCAGACTCAACAGCCTTGGTTTCTCAAATGACTGGCTCGCCTGGTTCACCAACTACTTCTTAGACAGAGTTCAGTGTGTCAAATCGGAGGGCCTGTTGTCCGGACCTCTGGCAGTCTCTATGGGGGTGCCACAGAGTTCAATTCTTGGGCCGACTCTTTTCTCTTTATATATCAATGATGTCGCTCTTGCTGCTGGTGATTCTCTGATCCACCTCTACGCAGATGACACCATTCTGTATACTTCTGGCCCTTCTTTGGGCACTGTGTTAACTAACCTCCAGACAAGCTTCAATGCCATACAACTCTCCTTCCGTGGCCTCCAACTGCTCTTAAATGCAAGTAAAACTAAATGCATGCTCTTCAACCGATAGCTGCCCGCACCTGCCCTCCCGTCTAGCATCACTACTCTGGACAGTTCTGACTTAGAATATGTGGACAACTACAAATACCTAGGTATCTGGTTAGACTGTAAACTCTCCTTCCAGACTCACATTAAGCATCTCCAATCCAAAATTACATCTAGAATCAGCTTCCTATTTCGCAAGAAAGCATCCTTCACTCATGCTGCCAAACATACCCTTGTAAAACCGACTATCCTACCGATCCTTGACTTCGGCGATGTCACTATTTTGGACAATACAGCCTGACAACATGGCTGTGACATCACCAATGAAAGATCAACGAGATGCTGCCACACAGCAGTAGAAGCAGCAGTAATAATCTGTTTTGGGCAAATGTGAAAATAAACCCCCTAACGGTCCCACTCATAGAGGTTGTGTGTGGACACCTGCTTGTCCAACATATCATTCCAAAATTAATGGGCATTAATATGGAATTGGTCCCCCCCTTGCTGCTATAACAGCCTTCACCCTTCTGGGAAGACTTTCCACTAGATGTTGGAACATTGCTGGGGGGTGGGGGCTTGCTTCTATTCAGCCACAAGAGCTTTAGTGAGGTCGATCACAAAATCATCTAGAATGTCATTGTCTGCAGTAGCGTTAAGATTTCCCTTCACTGGAACTAAGGGGCCTAGCCCGAACCATAAAAAACAGCCCCAGACCATTATTCCTCCTCCACCAAACTTTACAGTTGGCACTATGCATTCGAGCAGGTAGCGTTCTCCTGGCATCCGCCAAACCCAGATTCGTCCATCGTGCTGCCAGATGGTGAAGCGTGATTCATCACTCCAGAGAACGCGTTTCCACTGCTCTGGAGTCCAATGGCGACGAGCTTTCCACCATTCCAGCCGACGCTTGGCATTGCGCATGGTGATCTTAGGCTTGGCTGCGGCTGCTCGACCATTGAAACCCATTTCACAAAGCTCCCAGACAAACGGTTCTTGTGCTGACGTTGCTTCTAGAGGCAGTTTGTAACTCAGTAGTGAGTGTTGCAGCCGAGGACAGAGGATTTTTACGCGTTACACGCTTCAGCACTCGGCGGTCCTGTTCTGTGAGCTTGTTGTGGCCTACCACTTCACAGCTGAGCCGTTGTTGCTCCTAGACGTTTCCACTTCACAATAACAGCACTTACAGTTGACTGGGGCAGCTATAGCAGGGCAGACATTTTACGAACTGACTTGTTGGAAAGGTGGTATCCAATGACGTTGAAAGTCACTGAGCTCTTCAGTAAGGCCATTCTACTGTCATTGCTTGTCTATGGAGATTGCATGGCTGTGTGCTCGATTTTATACACCTGCCAGCAACGGATGTGGCTGAAATAGCCGAATCCACTAATTTGAAGGGACGTCCACATACTTTTGTTGAGAGAGGACTAATGACTTTTAAAGGGCATTTAAAGGGCTAGACCCACCCCTTTCAGGTTGATGAGGTGAAAAAATCAAAATCCAGTAATTTGAAGGGGCGTCCACATACTTTTGTATATCTACTGTACTTGTAGGTTGTTTACTCTGTATAACTAACGTGTAATTTAAAATATATATATATTTAACCTTTAAGAACAAATTCTTATTTACAATGAAGGCCTACCCCGGCAAAACCCGGACGACGCTGGGCCAATTGTGCGACTCCCAATCACGGCCGGATGTGATACAGCCTGGATTCGAAACCAGGTACTGTAGTGACCCCTCTTGCACTGAGATGCAGTGCCTCAGACTACTGTACCACTCTGGAGCCCAGGGTAATGCTGGCTTCTCTATGAATAAGGAGGTAATGTGTTCTACGTAGCAGGAGGATTCCCCTCAAGAGTCCACGGTTGTTCCCCATCTCCACTGCTGTAGCAGTCGGCTACATAAAATAATGATATAAAATCATCGCAAATGCTTTAGGTAAGTTCACATTTCCTGACTCAAAACCAATAGTACTTTGGACAAAAAAAATAACTCAAGTCGGCCACACACTTTCAATAAAACAACGAATTTGTCGAATGATTTCTGAATCATGAATTAGCTGGCGAGGTAGCAGAGCTAGGCCTGCATCCAGCAACGTCGCGAGTCACGTTGTTGCAGCTGTTTCAGTACAGAACTACAGGGAGAGAGAGGGAGAGAGGATAAACTCCACTGGACTAGTTTCATAGTATGGAATTACTTCAGCGTTTCTTGATTTTTAAAAGTTGATTGACATCAAAATCCATCTGTATGAGATAGAAAACTCGGTCTTCTCATAGAAAACATCTTTAGCGAACGGTTATGACCACTCTATGGAAGGATAAGACTCTCACAAACACGATGGCGTTCCCCGTTTTGCTCTACCGAAGATGATACCACCAATGTGCCAACTTCGGTCTCGAGCGTCTGAAGGTAACCAGGTACTGGTTTCAAAAACAAATGGAATTATGTTTTATTTTTGGACTGTTTGTTCAGCCATTGTATCAATGTGTTATTCAATGTGTTTCTATGATCATGACAAGATTCAACAACTGAGACATAAACTGAACAAGTTCCACAGACATGTGACTAACAGAAATGGAATAATGTGTCCCTGAACAAAGGGGGGGTGTCAAAATCAAAAGTAAAAGTCAGTATCAGGTGTGGCCACCAGCTGCAATAAGTACGGCAGTTTATCTCCTCCTCATGGACTGCACCAGATTTGCCAGTTCTTGCTGTGAGATGTTACCCCACTCTTCCACCAAGGCACCTGCAAGTTCCCGGGCATTTCTGGGGGGAATGGCCCTAGCCCTCACCCTCCGATCCAACAGGTCCCAGACATGCTCAATGGGATTGAGATTCGGGCTCTTCACTGGCCATGGCAGAACATTGACATTCCTGTCTTGCAGGAAATAAACACAGAACGAGCAGTATGGCTGGTGGCATTGTCATGCTGGAGGGTCATGTCAGGATGAGCCTGCAGGAAGGGTACCACATGAGGGAGGAGGATGTCTTCCCTGTAACGCTCAGCGTTGAGATTGCCTGCAATTACAACAAGCTCAGTCCGATGATGCTGTGACAAACCGCCCCAGACCATGACAGACCCTTCACCTCCAAATCGATCCCGCTCCAGAGTACAGGCCTCGATGTAACACTAATTACTTCGACGATAACTGCGAATCCGACCATCACCCCTGGTGAGACAAAACCATGACTCGTCAGTGAAGAGCATTTTTTGACAGTCCTGTCTGGTCCAGCGACAGTGGGTTTGTACCCATAGGCGACGTTGTTGCTGGTGATGTCTGGTGAGGACCTGCCTTACAACAGGCCTACAAGCCCTCAGTCCAGCCTCTCTCAGCCTATTGAGGACAGTCGGAGCACTGATGGAGGGATTGTATGTTCCTGGTGGAACTCGGGCAGTTGTTGTCCTGTCCTGTACCTGTCCCGCAGGTGTGATGTTCGGATGTACCGATCCTGTGCAGGGGTTGTTACACATGGTCTGCCACTGTGTGGACAATCAGCTGTCCGTCCTGTCTCCCTGTAGCGCTGTCTTAAGCGTCTCACAGTACGGACATTGCAATTTATTGCCCTAGTCATATCTGCAGTCCTCATTCCTCCTTGCAGCATGCCTAAGTCACGTTCACGCAGATGAGGAGGGACCCTGGGCATCTTTAGTTTGGTGTTTTTCAGAGTCCGTAGAAAGGCCTCTTTAGTGTCCTAAGTTTTCATTACTGTGACCTTAATTGCCTGCCATCTGTAAGCTGTTAGTGTCTTAATGACCGTTCCACAGGTGCATGTTCATTAATTGTTTATGGTTCATTGAACAAGCATGGGAAACAGTGTTTAAACCCTTTACAATGAAGATCTGTGAAGTTATTTGGATTTTTATATATTATCTTTGAAAGACTGGGTCCTGAAAAGGGGACCATTTTTTTGTCGCTGAGTTTACATGATGTATTGTTACACCGTGTAGGAGCAGTTTGGACCTACTCAGTACTGTTACACCGTGTAGGAGCAGTTTGGACCTACTCAGTACTGTTACACCGTGTAGGAGCAGTTTGGATCTACTCAGTACTGTTACACCGTGTAGGAGCAGTTTGGACCTACTCAGTACTGTTACACCGTGTAGGAGCAGTTTGGATCTACTCAGTACTGTTACACCGTGTAGGAGCAGTTTGGACCTACTCAGTACTGTTACACCGTGTAGGAGCAGTTTGGATCTACTCAGTACTGTTACACCGTGTAGGAGCAGTTTGGACCTACTCAGTACTGTTACACCGTGTAGGAGCAGTTTGGATCTACTCAGTACTGTTACACCGTGTAGGAGCAAATTGGACCTACTCAGTACTGTTACACCGTGTAGGAGCAGTTTGGACCTACTCAGTACTGTTACACCGTGTAGGAGCAGTTTGGATCTACTCAGTACTGTTACACCGTGTAGGAGCAAATTGGACCTACTCAGTACTGTTACACCGTGTAGGAGCAGTTTGGACCAGCTCAGTACTGTTACACCGTGTAGGAGCAGTTTGGACCTACTCAGCACTGTTACACCGTGTAGGAGCAGTTTGGACCTACTCAGTACTGTTACACCGTGTAGGAGCAGTTTGGACCTACCTAGTACTGTTACACCGTGTAGGAACAGTTTGGACCTACTCAGCACTGTTACACCGTGTAGGAGCAGTTTGGACCTACTCTGTACTGTTACACCGTGTAGGAGCAGTTTGGACCTACTCAGTACTGTTACACCGTGTAGTAGCAGTTTGGACCTACTCAGTACTGTTACACCGTGTAGGAACAGTTTGGACCTACTCAGTACTGTTACACCGTGTAGGAGCAGTTTGGACCTACTCAGTACTGTTACACCGTGTAGGAGCAGTTTGGACCTACTCAGCACTGTTACACCGTGTAGGAGCAGTTTGGACCTACTCAGTACTGTTACACCGTGTAGGAGCAGTTTGGACCTACTCAGTACCGTTACACCGTGTAGGAGCAGTTTGGACCTACTCAGTACCGTTACACCGTGTAGGAGCAGTTTAAACCTACTCAGTACTGTTACACCGTGTAGGAGCAGTTTAAACCTACTCAGTACTGTTACACCGTGTAGGAGCAGTTTGGACCTACTCAGTACTGTTACACCGTGTAGGAACAGTTTGGACCTACTCAGTACTGTTACACCGTGTAGGAGCAGTTTGGACCTACTCAGTACTGTTACACCGTGTAGGAGCAGTTTGGACCTACTCAGTACTGTTACACCGTGTAGGAGCAGTTTGGACCTACTCAGTACTGTTACACCGTGTAGGAGAAGTTTGGACCTACTCAGTACTGTTACACCGTGTAGGAGCAGTTTGGACCTACTCAGTACTGTTACACCGTGTAGGAGCAGTTTGGACCTACTCAGTACTGTTACACCGTGTAGGAGCAGTTTGGACCTACTCAGTACCGTTACACCGTGTAGGAGCAAATTGGACCTACTCAGTACTGTTACACCATGTAGGAGCAGTTTGGACCTACTCAGCACTGTTACACCGTGTAGGAGCAGTTTGGACCTACTCAGTACTGTTACACCGTGTAGGAGCAGTTTGGACCTACTCTGTACTGTTACACAGTGTAGGAGCAGTTTGGACCTAGCTACCTTATTGGGATATTATCTGTTTGTTTGATTGATTTCCTAAATGCAGATGTACAGTAGTATGGTAGGGTGTTTAAAATGCTCACTCATTAAATATATTCACTAATCAACACATGCTTCTCTTATATTATGAAATAAATGAAAAATCTACTTTTTGTCTCAAAATAAAATAAAAATTTCCATTGACTGTGTTACCCTCCTCACCCAGCAGACAGAGATGTGCCGGTTTCAGTCAATGCTACCAGTGTGACGTATAATCTAATGGACGGGACGCTTCTACAACAACGGCGAGTTATCCACCTCCGTAGCTTTTAGCCAACATAGCCGAAAACATTGCAGCTCTTTACACGTTTTCGGGGTATATTAGCCACAGTGTTTTAAACACACTTGTCGTATCTACTAGTTAGTTACCCAATTTAATGTAATATGTACGTTGTTGTTAGCTAACTGGCTGAGTAAATTAGCAGTAGTGCTAGTCTAGTCACTAATGCTAACTAGCTATTTAGCTAACATCCCAACCATGAGCTCAGTAAACGACTCCTCACCTTCTAAAGATGGGATCTGCTGGACGGAGAAAGAAACTCTGGGGCTGAACATTGTCGTGAAAGAGGAGAAGGAAGAAGAGGATGTCACAGTAAAAAAAGAAGTAAAGGGCGAGGCTGTTACAGTGAAAGAAGAAGAGTTAGAAGTTAAATTGACAGAAGGTGAAGAAGCGTTCAGAGTGGAAGAGGATGTTACAGTAAAAGAAGAGGGGGAGGTAAAAGAAGAGGTGGGGGAGATGACTGTCACAGTGAAAGAAGAGGAAGACATTTTTGGAATGAAGGAAGTGGGGGAGATTACTGTCACATTGGAAGAAGAAGAAGAGGAGGAGACAGGAGATCTGATTAACAGCAGTGAGTAATATCTTAATAACAGGGGTACAAACTCTGCAGTTGTTGAACGATGTGTGATTTTAAAGGGGCATTCTACTGAAGTTCTACACTTTAATAGTTCTGTGCTGTGGGAATTGTTAAAACTACAAAGAGACAGGGGCGGCCAACAAAACGTTAACATTTGTAAACATCTGAATATCTCTTTCTGTAGTGCTTTGCTTGACATCACATAAAAGCAAAAATCAACTCATGTCTGACTTCAAATGATGAAGAGGACAGAATCAAGACAAGGAAGGATAATTTTGATCTAGATAAAATGTATTAAAAAATAATTACCACATGTTATTTAAAATCCTTTAATGGTATTTTGACGCACCCGTGCATCAATCTTACAGAAACCATTGATTTCAAAGCTTAGCAACACATACAACTCTATGCACAAGGACTAGTTTTAGTTCCCTACCGACCCCTGAGGAGCCTCCACTGGAAGACTCATCTGTTGGGTTGGTAGCATGTGGAAAGAGGCTGTCCAAGACACATCTGTTGGGTTGGTAGCATGTGGAAAGAGGCTGTCCAAGACACATCTGTTGGGTTGGTAGCATGTGGAAAGAGGCTGTCCAAGACACATCTGTTGGGTTGGTAGCATGTGGAAAGAGGCTGTCCAAGACACATCTGTTGGGTTGGTAGCATGTGGAAAGAGGCTGTCCAAGACACATCTGTTGGGTTGGTAGCATGTGGAAAGAGGCTGTCCAAGACACATCTGTTGGGTTGGTAGCATGTGGAAAGAGGCTGTCCAAGACACATCTGTTGGGTTGGTAGCATGTGGAAAGAGGCTGTCCAAGACACATCTGTTGGGTTGGTAGCATGTGGAAAGAGGCTGTCCAAGACACATCTGTTGGGTTGGTAGCATGTGGAAAGAGGCTGTCCAAGACACATCTGTTGGGTTGGTAGCATGTGGAAAGAGGCTGTCCAAGACACATCTGTTGGGTTGGTAGCATGTGGAAAGAGGCTGTTCAAGACACATCTGTTGGGTTGGTAGCATGTGGAAAGAGGCTGTCCAAGACACATCTGTTGGGTTGGTAGCATGTGGAAAGAGGCTGTCCAAGACACATCTGTTGGGTTGGTAGTATGTGGAAAGAGGCTGTTGAGAGCAGTCCATGTTATGGACTTAGACCTCACAGGTGGGGGTTATTGCTATGTGACAATATAAATAATAAAATGCTTGAAGTCAGTCATGACAAATAAAGGGATATTCTGTTTCCATTCAATGTTATACACAATAAGCAGTTATATATTAATTCTATATACTTTAAATACATTCTATTCAACATTATATTCAACAACAACCAAAATATATACAAATAAATGTTTTTTTCTGATATCAAAGTGGCTCTAACCAGTTGTTAGTTCTATTTCTGAGGTTAAGAGACAAAAACACTGGTTGTTCATTCTTTTGGCATAGTTTCTAGCCAATCATACTGGTTGTTCATTCTATAGTTTCTAGCCAATCACACTTGTTGTTCATTCTATAGTTTCTAGCCAATCACACTTGTTGTTCATTCTATAGTTTCTAGCCAATCACACTGGTTGTTCATTCTATAGTTTCTAGCCAATCACACTGGTTGTTCATTCTATAGTTTCTAGCCAATCACACTGGTTGTTCATTCTATAGTTTCTAGCCAATCACACTGGTTGTTCATTCTATAGTTTCTAGCCAATCACACTGGTTGTTCATTCTATAGTTTCTAGCCAATCACACTGGTTGTTCATTCTATAGTTTCTAGCCAATCATACTGGTTGTTCATTCTATAGTTTCTAGCCAATCATACTGGTTGTTCATTCTATAGTTTCTAGCCAATCACACTGGTTGTTCATTCTATAGTTTCTAGCCAATCATACTGGTTGTTCATTCTATAGTTTCTAGCCAATCATACTGGTTGTTCATTCTATAGTTTCTAGCCAATCACACTGGTTGTTCATTCTATAGTTTCTAGCCAATCACACTGGTTGTTCATTCAAAAAAGAAATGGTTGCTATGCAGGCTGGCGAACATTCTTCTCCCTTGCTAGCTAGCCAACTAAAGCTAATAGTCACATCAACCTCTGCAGCTGGAATGAAACTAAACAAACTAGATGTATTGTATTAGTTAGACTGTTTTTCTATTGATATTTATTTTGTGTAATATAATAATATATTCCTAATAGTGGTGATGCTTGATTTCACCAGACTGGTTTAGAAAATTTTGTCTCAGCCGGTCACGTTCGTTCCCTACGGCAGGGCGGAGGTCACGTTTCAAAATGTCAACATTGTTTCTGTAGTGGCTTCAAACGACGTCCCAATATTCTAATTAGCCACTTCCTTTAGACCTTTACAAGGAGTGTTTCAACATGTTTCCATGACAACACGTCTCCATGTGTCCAAGAAAATGTCTAAGATATATTTTATTGGTTGAACAAAATCACATTTTTTATACTTAAAGGTTTGTCTCGCAGTTAAAGAAAGCAATGTATCCTGGTAAACACAGACCGGTCCAAGATGATAATGATGGGAAACACAGACCGGTCCCAGTTGATAACGATGGTAAACACAGACCGGTCCCAGTTGGTAATGATGGTAAACACAGACCGGTCCCAGTTGATAACGATGGTAAACACAGACCGGTCCCAGTTGATAATGATGGTAAACACAGACCGGTCCCAGTTGATAATGATGGTAAACACAGACCGGTCCCAGTTGATAACGATGGTAAACACAGACCGGTCCCAGTTGATAACGATGGTAAACACAGACCGGTCCCAGTTGATAATGATGGTAAACACAGACCGGTCCCAGTTGATAATGATGGTAAACACAGACCGGTCCCGGTTGATAATGATGGTAAACACAGACCGGTCCCAGTTGATAATGATGGTAAACACAGACCGGTCCCAGTTGGTAATGATGGTAAACACAGACCGGTCCAAGTTGATAATGATGGTAAACACAGACCGGTCCCAGTTGATAATGATGGTAACACAGACCGGTCCCAGTTGATAATGATGGTAAACACAGACCGGTCCCAGTTGGTAATGATGGTAAACACAGACCGGTCCCAGTTGATAATGATGGTAAACACAGACCGGTCCCAGTTGGTAATGATGGTAAACACAGACCGGTCCCAGTTGGTAATGATGGTAAACACAGACCGGTCCCAGTTGGTAATGATGGTAAACACAGACCGGTCCCAGTTGGTAATGATGGTAAACACAGACCGGTCCCAGTTGATAATGATGGTAAACATAGACCGGTCCCAGTTGATAATGATGGTAAACACAGACCGGTCCCGGTTGATAATGATGGTAACACAGACCGGTCCAAGTTGATAACGATGGTAAACACAGACCGGTCCCAGTTGGTAACGATGGTAAACACAGACCGGTCCCAGTTGATAATGATGGTAAACACAGACCGGTCCCAGTTGGTAACGATGGTAAACACAGACCGGTCCCAGTTGGTAACGATGGTAAACACAGACCGGTCCCGGTTGGTAACGATGGTAAACACAGACCGGTCCCAGTTGGTAATGATGGTAAACACAGACCGGTCCCAGTTGGTAATGATGGTAAACACAGACCGGTCCCAGTTGGTAATGATGGTAAACACAGACCGGTCCCAGTTGATAATGATGGTAAACATAGACCGGTCCCAGTTGATAATGATGGTAAACACAGACCGGTCCCGGTTGATAATGATGGTAACACAGACCGGTCCAAGTTGATAACGATGGTAAACACAGACCGGTCCCAGTTGGTAACGATGGTAAACACAGACCGGTCCCAGTTGATAATGATGGTAAACACAGACCGGTCCCAGTTGATAATGATGGTAAACACAGACCGGTCCCAGTTGGTAACGATGGTAAACACAGACCGGTCCCAGTTGGTAACGATGGTAAACACAGACCGGTCCCGGTTGGTAACGATGGTAAACACAGACCGGTCCCGGTTGATAACGATGGTAAACACAGACCGGTCCCGGTTGATAATGATGGTAAACACAGACCGGTCCCGGTTGATAATGATGGTAAACACAGACCGGTCCCGGTTGATAATGATGGTAAACACAGACCGGTCCCAGTTGATAATGATGGTAAACACAGACCGGTCCCAGTTGATAATGATGGTAAACACAGACCGGTCCCAGTTGGTAACGATGGTAAACACAGACCGGTCCCAGTTGATAATGATGGTAAACACAGACCGGTCCCAGTTGATACTGATGGTAAACACAGACCGGTCCCGGTTGATAATGATGGTAAACACAGACCGGTCCCGGTTGATACTGATGGTAAACACAGACCGGTCCCGGTTGATAATGATGGTAAACACAGACCGGTCCCAGTTGATACTGATGGTAAACACAGACCGGTCCCAGTTGATACTGATGGTAAACACAGACCGGTCCCGGTTGATACTGATGGTAAACACAGACCGGTCCCAGTTGATAATGATGGTAAACACAGACCGGTCCCAGTTGATAATGATGGTAAACACAGACCGGTCCCAGTTGATAATGATGGTAAACACAGACCGGTCCCAGTTGATAATGATGGTAAACACAGACCGGTCCCAGTTGATAATGATGGTAACACAGACCGGTCCCAGTTGATAATGATGGTAATGATGGTAAACACAGACCGGTCCCAGTTGGTAATGATGGTAAACACAGACCGGTCCCAGTTGATAATGATGGTAAACACAGACCGGTCCCAGTTGATAATGATGGTAAACACAGACCGGTCCCAGTTGATAATGATGGTAAACACAGACCGGTCCCAGTTGATAATGATGGTAAACACAGACCGGTCCCAGTTGATAATGATGGTAAACACAGACCGGTCCCAGTTGATAATGATGGTAAACACAGACCGGTCCCAGTTGATAATGATGGTAAACACAGACCGGTCCCAGTTGATAATGATGGTAACACAGACCGGTCCCAGTTGATAATGATGGTAATGATGGTAAACACAGACCGGTCCCAGTTGGTAATGATGGTAAACACAGACCGGTCCCAGTTGATAATGATGGTAAACACAGACCGGTCCCAGTTGATAATGATGGTAAACACAGACCGGTCCCAGTTGATAATGATGGTAAACACAGACCGGTCCCGGGTTGATAATAATGGTAAACACAGACCGGTCCCGGTTGATAATGATGGTAAACACAGATCGGTCCCAGTTGATAATGATGGTAAACACAGACCGGTCCCAGTTGATAATGATGGTAAACACAGACCGGTCCCGGTTGATAATGATGGTAAACACAGATCGGTCCCAGTTGATAATGATGGTAAACACAGACCGGTCCCGGTTGATAATGATGGTAAACACAGACCGGTCCCAGTTGATAATGATGGTAAACACAGACCGGTCCCGGTTGATAATGATGGTAAACACAGATCGGTCCCAGTTGATAATGATGGTAAACACAGACCGGTCCCAGTTGATAATGTAGGAGCGGCAGTTAGCCTAGTGGTTAGAGTGTTGGGTCAATAACCGAAAGGTTGCTAGATCGAATCCCCGAGCTGACAAGGTAAAAATCTGTCGTTCTGCTCCTGAACAAGGCAGTTAACCCACTGTTCCTAGGCCGTCATTGTAAATCAGAATTTGTTCTTAACTGACTTAAAAAATAAAGGTTAAATAAATTAAAAAATATATATTGATTGTAAACAGACCGGTCCAAGTTGATATTGATAGTGAAACAGGTTCCAATTTATATTGATGGTAACCACTTAGGTACCATTCTAGCCCCATTTTAACTTAGCCCTTTATGTACCATTCTAGCCCCATCTTAACCCCTTATGTACCATTCTAGCCCCATCTTAACCCCTTATATACCATTCTAGCCCCATCTTAACCCCTTATATACCATTCTAGCCCCATCTTAACCCCTTATATACCATTCTAGCCCCATCTTAACCTCTTATGTACCAATCTAGCCCCTTCTTAACCCTGTATGTACCATTTCTAGTAGCAAACCAACAATTAGCCACTAGGTGTCATTATAGTAATTAAAGAGATTACACATAAATATATCAACATGTTCCATACATTGCTGTTTAATAATGAGTCACCAAAATAAGTTCTAAACATATTTTATTTTACATACAAAATGTGTAACAATTGCCGAGGTTGGAGAGGCAAATAGCAAGATTTTTACAAATCGCCTCTTTTGTAAACCAAATGCTAGGCTGTAAGCAAGGGGTAATAATGTCTAAATGAGTCTTTCTAGTGGACAATAGTTTATAAATGGCCTGGCTGGGCTGTGGGACAGTGGAGATTAGTTTATAAATGGCCTGGCTGGGCTGTGGGACAGTGGAGATTAGTTTATAAATGGCCTGGCTGGGCTGTGGGACAGTGGAGATTAGTTTATAAATGGCCTGGCTGGGCTGTGGGACAGTGGAGATTAGTTTATGAATTTCCTGGCTGGGTTGTGGGACAGTGGATGTGTAGGAATGATTCAAATGGAACTGTTAACCTCACTAGGGTAGGGGGCAGCATTTGGAATTTTGGATGAAAAGCGTGCCCAAAGTAAACTGCCTGCTACTCAGGCCCAGAAGCTAGGATATGCATATAATTGGTAGATTTGGATAGAAAACACTCTAAAGTTTCCAAAACTGTTAAAATAATGTAGGTGAGTATAACAGCGAAAACCTGAGGAAAATCCATCCAGGAAGTGCTATTATTTTGAAATGGCTGTTTTTCCATTGAAAGCCTATCCACCATACAAAGACTTATGACCCAGTTCACAATCCCTATGGCTTCCACTACATGTGGCCAGTCTTTAGGCATTGTTTCAGGCTTTTACTCTGAAAAATGAGGGAGAAACACCACTTTCAATGAGAGGACAGTGGAAATTTCCAGACATGAGTTCCTTTTCTATTGACGAAGCTATTGTCCGGTTGAAATATGATCGATTATTTATGACAAAAACAACCTGAGGATTGATTATAAACATCGTTTGACATGTTTCTATGAACTTTTATGGTACTTTTGAGATTTTTCGTCTGCCTGCTGTGACCGCGCTTTGTTCCAATGGATTACTGAAAACGCACCAACAAAACTGAGGTTTTTTAATATAAAGAGGGACTTTATCGAACAAAACAAACATTTATTGTGTAACATGGAGTCTTGGGAGTGCAACCATATGAAGATCATCAAAGGTAAGTGATAAATTCTATCGCTATTTCTGACTTTTGTTACTTGGTTGGTTACTGTTTGTAATGATTTGTCTGCTGGGCTCTGTTCTCAGTTAATCGCATGGTTTGCTTTCGCCGTAAGGTCTTTTTGAAATCTGCCACCGTGGTTGGATTAAGATGGGGCTAGAATGGTACATAAAGGGCTAAGTTAAAATGGGGCTAGAGTGGTACATAAGTGGTTAACTTCTTATGGCTGGGATCCCGTTAATGGGATCGATATGACAACAGCCAGTGAAAGTGCAGGGCGCCAAATTCAAAACAACAGAAATCTCATAATTCAAATTCCTCAGACATACAAGTATTTTATACCATTTTAAAGATAAACTTGTTGTTAATCCCACCACAGTGTCCGATTTCAAAAAGGCTTTACGACGAAAGCACAACATATCATTATGTTAGGTCAGCACCTATTCACAGAAAAACGCAACCATTTTTCCAGCCAAAGAGAGGAGTCACAAAAAGCAGAAAGAGAAAATGAATCACTTACCTTTGATGATCTTCATCAGATGACACTCATAGGACTTCATGTTAACAATACATGTATGTTTGGTTCGATAAAGTTCATATTTATATCCAAAATCTCAGTTTACATTGGCGTGTTATGTAAAGTCATGTTTTGCCTCCAAAACATACGGTGATTTTGCAGAGAGCCACATCAATTTACAGAAATACTCATAATAAACATTGATAAAAGATGTTACTACGAAGTATTATACATGGAACTTTAGATAAACCTCTCCTTAATGCAACCGCTGTGTCAGATTTCAAAAAAACTTTACGGAAAAAGCACACCATGCAATAATCTGAGTACAGCGCTCAGAGCCCAAACAAGCCATGAAGATGTCCGCCATGTTGTGGAGTCAACAGATGTCAGAATAGCATTATAAATAGTCACTTACCTTTGATGATCTTCATCAGAATGCACTCCCAGGAATCCCAGTTCCACAATAAATGTTTGATATGTTCCATAAAGTCCATCAATAATGTCCTTTTTGTTTGCGCGTTCAGTACACAATCCAAACTCACGACGTGCGGGCAAGTCCATGCGAAAGTTCAGACGAAAAGTCATATTACATTTCGTAGAAACATGTCAAACGAAGTATAGAATCAATCTTTAGGATGTATTTAACATAAATCTTCAATAATGTTCCAACCGGAGAATTCCTTTGTCTTCAGAAATGCAATGTAACGCAAGCTAACTCTCACGTGAATGCGCGTCAGCTCATGGCACTCTGCCAGAGCCCTGACTCAAAGAGCCCTCATTCCCCCCTCCTTCACAGTATAAGCATCAATCAAGGTTCTAAAGACTGTTGACATCTAGTGGAAGCCTTAGGAAGTGCAATATGACCAATATCTCACTGTATATTCGATAGGCGATGAGTTGAAAACCTACAAACCTCAGATTTCCCACTTCCTATTTGGATTTTTTTCTCAGGTTTTTGCCTGCCATATGAGTTCTGTTATACTCACAGACATCATTCAAATAGTTTTAGAAAACTTCAGAGTGTTTTCTATCCAAATATACTAATAATATGCATATACAGTGGGGCAAAAAAGTATTTAGTCAGCCACCAATTGTGCAAGTTTCTCCCACATAATTTGCAAATAAATTCATTAAAAATCCTACAATGTGATTTTCTGGATTTTCTTTTCTCATTTTGTCTGTCATAGTTGAAGTGTACCTATGATGACAATTACAGGCCTCTCTCATCTTTTTAAGTGGGAGAACTTGCACAATTGGTGGCTGACTAAATACTTTTTTGCCCCACTGTATTAGCAACTGGGCCTGAGTAGCAGGCAGTTTACTCTGGGCACCTTATTCATCCAAGCTACTCAATACTGCCCCCAGCCATAAGAAGTTAACAAGAAGTTAATCTGATGTATAACACTTGTATGTTTTATGAATTTTTATAATGAGTATTTCTGTTTTTGAATTTGGCGCTCTGCAATTTCACTGGATGTTGGCCAGGTGACACCCCCTAGAGAGGTTAACAGGCATTACCCGGGATTAACGTGAATAACTAACAGCTATCAACCAATCAGCATTCAGGGTCCAAATGTTGTGTTTCATAATGAGGGCTCTAGTCTGGATTAACCCTCATAGGAAAACAGTTTTATAATGGAGGTTTCATTCAGGTCTCTCTGTTTAACTAAATACTCTGTTTAACTAAATACTCCTTTTGTCTTTGGCAGGAGAGAGACCAGACTCTCAATCTGACAGCAGAAAGAGTCCTTCAGGGGAACCAGACACTGAGATGCCCAAGCCAGCGATGCGACACCACTGCTCCCAGTGTAACATGAGTTTTAAGTGGTTATGGAAGCTGAAAGAGCATGAAAGGAAACACACAGGAGAAAAGCCCTTCCAATGCTCCCAGTGTGGAAATAAATTCTCACGAGCACATGACCTGAAATCACATGAGAGGACACACACAGGGGAAAAACCACACAATTGCTCACAGTGTGGAAAGCTTTTTTCCCATTTAGGGAACCTGAACAAACATATGAGAATACACTCTGGAGAGAAGCCTTACCCCTGTTCCCATTGTGGAAAGAATTTTAGGTCTTCAGATAACCTGAAAGCGCATGAAAGGACACACACAGGGGAGAAACCTTACCATTGCTCTCTTTGTGGAAAGGATTTTACCAAGTTGAGGAACCTAAAAGAGCATGAGAGGAAACACACAGGTGAAAAGCCTTACGAATGCTCCCAGTGTGGTAAGAGGTTTTCCCATATAGGGAACCTGAACAAACATAAGAGAATACACTCTGGAGAGAAGCCTTACCCCTGTTCCCATTGTGGAAAGAATTTTAGGTCTTCAGATAACCTGAAAGCGCATGAAAGGACACACACAGGGGAGAAACCATACCATTGTGCTCTGTGTGGAAAGGATTTTACCAAGTTAGGGAACCTAAAAGAGCATGAGAGGAAACACACAGGAGAAAAGCCTTACCACTGCTCCCAGTGTGGAGAGAGATTTTCAAGATCACCAAACCTTAAAAAGCATCAGAGGACACACACAGGAGAAAAGCCTTACCACTGCTCCAATTGCGGAAAGATATTTTCAACATCATCGGACCTAAAAAAGCACCAGAGGGGACACACAAGGGAGAAATCTTACCATTGCTCTCAATGTGGAAATAGTTTTTTACGATCACATGACCTAAAATCGCATGAGCTGACACACACAGGAGAAAAACCACATAGTTGCTCCCAGTGTGGAAAGTGTTTTTTGTATTTAGGGAACCTGAACAAACATAAGAAAATACACTCTGGAGAGAAGCCTTACCCCTGTTCCCATTGTGGAAAATTCTTTAGGTCGTTAGATAACATGAAGGAGCATGAGAGGACACACACAGGGGAGAAGCTTTACCATTGCGCCCTGTGTGGAAAGAGATATTCACGATCACATGACCTAAAATTACATAAAAGGAAACACACAGGGGAAGAAAACACACAATTACACACACAGGGGATAAATCACACAATTGGTCCCAGTGAGGAAAGAATTTTACGCAGTTAGAGAACCTCTTCTCATTGTGGAACTATATTTTCCTGGTCACATTACCTAAATTCACATCAAATCAAACCAAGCGATATTTATTCAGCACATTTCAGACATGGAATGGAACACAATGAGCTTCACGGGAAAAAAACGATGAAAACAAAAACTGAAACGTTTACTACACACAACAAACATAAGAGGATAAAAAACTAAAGATTGACTGGTCTTGGTCAGTACCCGTACTGCAACATTCTGTATGTTTTACAGTTGACCAAAGGCTTTCTTGAGTAGACCAGATAGGAGAGCATTACAGTAGTCAAGCCTGCTTGTAATAAAAGCATGGATGAGTCTCTCTGTATCAGCCTAAGAAAGAAAAGGCCGCACCTTGGCAATGTTCCTCAGGTGGTAAAAAGCTATGTTTTGTCACATTCCTAATGTGTGATCCGAAATTGCTGCAGCATTCTCGATGACGACTAGCTTGATTAAGTCTCCATGTGTATCGCAATAGGTCAGGGGTTTATAATCTCCAAATATCCACTATTTCTAATGAGTCCATAATATTTGTGATTTCTTCTTCATTGATGATAGTTTGTAGAGTCTCCTCCATGTGTATCGCAATAGGTCAGGGTTTTATAATCTCCAAATATCCACTATGTCAAATGTGCCCATAATATTTGTGATTTCTTCTTCATTGATGATAGTTTGTAGAGTCTCCTCCATGAATCTCTCACTAGGTCAGGGGTTTTTAGTCTCTAAATTTCCCCTATTTCTAATGAGTCCATAATATTTGTGATCTCCGTAAGGGCACGGTGATGATAGTTTGTAGAGTGATTTCCTTTATGGTCAATTGAGCTACTTAACACTGTGTTATAGTGTCCTACCATAATGATTGGATCGTTTGTTGCATGTAAGTTCAATAAATTGGTATAAATATTTTTTAAGAAGTGTGGATCATCGTGATTTGGACCATATAGATTAATGAGCCAAATCTGTTTTTCCAATCACTTTTTATATTCAAAAGGATCCACCTTCCTTGCGAATAATTCCTGACTGTTTGCACGTTTGGATTGGCATTTTTGTTAATTAATATCATCACACCTTTTGAGTTCCTTTGTCCATGACAGAACATTATTTCACCACCCCATTCCTTTTTTCCACGCAACTTCATCTAAGGATGTAGATTGAGTTTCCTGTAAGTAGTATATGTTATATTCCTTTTCTTTCAGCCGCATAAAGACTGATATTTTCCTATAATCTCTTAAGCCGTTACAATTATAACTGGCTATACTTATTTTAGCCCTTACTGTAACTATATACTATTCTCAGTCAAAATTGACCATAATTAGTGCTTGTAAAATTACTGCCATAAGAGGTATTTTGACGGTCAAAAATAGAGATTTCAAATGTCT
The DNA here is from genome assembly GCF_016432855.1 of Salvelinus namaycush. Taxonomy (NCBI): domain Eukaryota; kingdom Metazoa; phylum Chordata; class Actinopteri; order Salmoniformes; family Salmonidae; genus Salvelinus; species Salvelinus namaycush. The sequence goes on from NW_024061230.1 coordinate 152,672, forward strand.
GATGTTTAGAATTCAAGAAACAGGTTCGAGCAACATTTGTTTGGTTTTGTATGCCTGTGCCACAGATGTTAGAAAATTGAGTCAAGATATTGCGTGTAGTAGATCTGTGTAGGTTGATGTGTATGATACTGGATGTGATTTAGTGTGTACGATGTCTGGATTAGAGTAAGACTATAATGTGTGATGTCTAAATAAAGAATAACCCATCCAGTTTGCATGGTTGAGTGTCTGTGTGTGTAGCATGGAGTATAGCCTTAATATTCAGGATGATGATTGTAATCTTTGTCGTATCAACATCATTAAACATAATTTTCATAGAAAAACACATCCCAGCATTTCCATAGTAATTGACGTTTCACATGATGATGAAAGAGACCTTGCGTTACTATAGAGACGGATTCACGACAGTACAAATGTATCCCGTACAATATGTTATTATTCCCCAATGTTTCTGTTCTGATATCTTCCCATTGCTTGTTGTAAACATAGATAAACATGTAGACAAAGACAACGGCCCTGTTCTGATATCTTCCCATTGCTTGTTGTAAACATAGGTAATAGACAAACAAAAATCATATTGAATTACAGAAAAGTTCTCGACAATAGAGAGAGACAGAGGGAGAGAAGAGAAGCTATTGGGGAATACTCCACAAGCTACTGGGGAATCCTCCACAAGCTACTGGGGAATCCTCCACAAGCTACTGGGGAATCCTCCACAAGCTACTGGGGAATCCTCCACAAGCTACTGGGGAATCCTCCACAAGCTATTGGGAAATCATCCACAAGCTATTGGGGAATCCTCCACAAGCTACCGAGGAATCCTCCACAAGCTACTGGGGAATCCTCCACAAGCTAAGATTGTGCAAAGGGTGGCTACTTTGAAGAATCTCAAATATAAAATATATTTAGATTTGTATTAACACTTTTTTGCTTATTAAACTCAGAAAAAAAAGAAATGTCCCTTTTTCAGGACCCTGTCTTTCAAAGATAATTTGTAAAAATACAAATTAATTCACAGATCTTCATTGTAAAGGGTTTTAACACTGTTTACCATGCTCAAGAGCACCCTTACCTGACGATCGATAAATGATGTCTCCGTAATCTAGCATTGTTTGTTGATGTAAGTTGAGAAGAGTGTGGGGTTTAGGATTGAGCCTTGGGGTACTCCCTTGGTGACAGGCAGTGGCTGAGACAGCAGGTTTTCTGACTTTATACACTGCACTCTTTGAGAGAGGTAGTTGGAAAACCAGGCCAAAGACCCCTCAGAGACACCAATACTCCTTAGCCGGCCCACAAGAATGGAATGGTCTACCGTATCAAAAGCTTTGGCCAAGCCAATAAAAATAGCAGCACAATAATGCTTAGTGTCAAGGGCAATGGTGACATCATTTAGAACCTTTAAGGTTGTAGTGACACATCCATAACCTGAGAGGAAACCAGATTCCATACCAGAGAGTAACTATAGACATCAAGAAAGCCAGTCAGTTGATTATTGACAAGTTGTTCCAACACTTTTGATAAACAGGGCAAATTAGAAATTAGAAATAGGCCTGTAACAGTTAGGATCAGCTTGATCTCCCCCTTTAAATAAAGGACGCGCCGTAGCGGCCTTCCAAGCAATGGGAACCTCCCCAGAGAGGAGAGACGGGTAAAAAGGTCAGAGACAGGCTTGGTGATGATAGGGGCAGCAACCTTAAAGAAGAAAGGGTCTAAACCATCTGACCCAGATGTTTTTTTTGGGGGGTCAAGTTTCAGGAGCTCCTTTAGCACCTCGAACTCAGTGCCTTAGCCCATACACTGCGCTGTTCCTGCACCATGTGAATCAGCTTTGAACCACCTCCACTGGATCCTACCTGTCTGTCATCTGTGTCCTTACAAGAGCCTGGGAGATGAACACACCGCGCTGAGGAAACCCTCAACATATACAGTCCAACAGGTTAAAAAAAAAGGAAGACACATTTGCTTATTTGGAGTTATTTGTAATGACATTATTTGCCAGAAAAAAAACTATGGAGTGAATATTTTTTTTTAGAAACTGCGTTACTCACTCCAGTCAGCAGACGGCGAAGTGAGTCTTTCAGGTGATGCTTCTCACGTGACGTATAATGTAGTGGACGCACGGGTTTCCACTAGTTACCACAGCCACAATGTCAACATTGGCTATATCGAAAAAATTCATGAAAACAAACATTTGCTTTTTGGTCTTAATTTAGGGTTCGGCATAAGGTTGGCAATGTGGTTAGGATTAAGGTTGAAATCAAATTTTAAGAAGATTGTAGAAATGGGTGGTTGTTTATGATTTTGTGGCTGTGGTAACTAGTGACGACCGACTGCTTTGGACGCTTCTTCAACAACACCGCTCAACCACCGCCGTAGCTTGCTAGCCAACATGAAATACAAACATTGAAGCTCTGTAGACCATGTTTGTGTAGCTACACGAATCTCGGTGATTTAAACACAGTTCTGTTAACGTATCTACTAGTTCATTTAAACGTAATTTGCTTGTTAAATTTGCTAATGTGTTATCGAGCCGAGCACTAGGGTAGTCGCTAATGATAGCTAGCTAGCTAACATCCCCGACACAATGAGCTCACAAAGCTACTCTCCTCCTGCTAATGAAGAGGAGGTCTGCTGGACGGAGAAAGCAGCTCTGGGGATGAACATTGTCATTAAAGAAGAAGAGGAGGATATTACAGTGATAGGAACGGAAGAAGCGTGCCGAATTAAAAAGGAGGTAGAAGAGGGTGTTGCAGTGAAAGGAGGGGAAATACCGTTTGATGTGAAAGAGGAAGAGGGAATAGAGGTTGTCACAGTGGAAGAGGTAGAAGCTTTCAGAATAAAAAAGGAGATCGCTTCCTCTGTCACATTGAAAGAAGAACCTTTCGGAGCGAAGGAGGAGTCAATAACATTGAAAGAAGAGCAACCTTTTGGGGTGAAAGAGGAGGAGGAGACAGAAGATCCGATTAACACTGGTGAGTATTGTCTTAAAAACAGGGGGACAACTATGCAGTTGTTGAACTGGTGTGTGGTTTTAAATTGTAAAAGACTATATATACATGTGTCGGGACACTGAAAAGAGCATAACCAGTAAAAAACATTGATTTAAAGCATCAACTCCAATTTAATCCTGCCATTATAACATTCAATACACCCCACATACATGTCTGGGTGCAATCTTAAACTAGCAAAAAAAATAGATTTTGATCACAGCGTATTAAGACGTGTTTTTGTTGTTTGTTGTTGTTGTCATTATTGGGCTTATTCTAATGAACTCATAAAAAAAAGAGTACTTTTTAAAAAGTGTATTTATTTATTTTCCTTTAGTTTGTATTCAGAGTTCACTTGTCTATTGCTCTCCGACGGAAGGTCCTAGGATGATAAGTGACATGTTTGGAATCAGATGAGGCAGCAAGCTGCACCCTTTGTTTTTACCGGTAGTCAAACTCTTCCCTTTTACAGATCCAAAAACGAGGCAATATTCCGCTTCCTGGCCCTCCCAGGGCTCTACAGTGAAGGAGGACATCAGAAAGGTACAGGAAGTATCTAATGTGACACCCGCGAGTCCCAGACAGTTTGGTGGTGATGACGATTCTATTCACTGCGACAAAGAATGGGACGTGAAAGACAAGGATTGGTTTCCTAGCAACAGGCTGAAGGCGGAGTCAGCTCCAGAGAGCCACACCCCAGAGCAGAGGGGGAGTGGTGTGAGTACATCCCAGCCACAAAGTGTTTCTGGTTCTCAACAGTCCTTCCTTGGTTCCTCGACCTCCTCCTATTAATGCATTGGAGGAGAATATTGATATATTGAATATTGAAATACTGATATGTGAATTTTTGGGGCAAATACAGGTGATTCTGATTGGACTTTCTCCTCCACAACATTTATAGCAGGAGGTCCAGAGAATGAGGAATCAAGGTAGGAGAGTGTTTCCCACCCTAAATTGATTGTTTATTTTTGTGGTTTCCAGGACATGTCTTTCCCTCTCCCAGGGTCCCCAGGTCGTGCCTCTCCCATGGTTGCCTTACTGTGGGGTCTGAAGAGGGTGTCTGTGCGGCTGGTGGACTGCAGGAAAACACCGGGTCTGAGTGGAACTGTGAGAGGAGAAGAAGAGGGAGATTCAGATTCAGGTAAGAACAGTGGATTAGACCACAATCTGCTTCTGTTACAGTTCTGTGGTCAGTGTGTTCACTGTTGTAGAGCAGCTCATTAGTTCTGAAACTACTCCAGAGCTGCTTTTTGCAAAACTAATTGTGCACTGATTGGGGTCATCTCGCTAGTCAGAAGGTGTTTCACCCATGCTGGCTTGTCATCTCGCTAGTCAGAAGGTGTTTCACCCGTGCTGGCTTGTCATCTCATTAGTCAGAAGGTGTTTCACCCGTGCTGGCTTGTCATCTCGCTAGTCAGAAGGTGTTTCACCCGTGCTGGCTTGTCATCTCGCTAGTCAGAAGGTGTTTCACCCGTGCTGGCTTGTCATCTCACTAGTCAGAAGGTGTTTCACCCGTGCTGGCTTGTCATCTCGCTAGTCAGAAGGTGTTTCACCGTGCTGGCTTGTCATCTCGCTAGTCAGAAGGTGTTTCACCCATGCTGGCTTGTCATCTCGCTAGTCAGAAGGAGTTTCACCCGTGCTGGCTTGTCATCTCGCTAGTCAGAAGGTGTTTCACCCGTGCTGGCTTGTCATCTCATTAGTCAGAAGGTGTTTCACCCGTGCTGGCTTGTCATCTCATTAGTCAGAAGGTGTTTCACCCGTGCTGGCTTGTCATCTCATTAGTCAGAAGGTGTTTCACCCGTGCTGGCTTGTCATCTCACTAGTCAGAAGGTGTTTCACCCGTGCTGGCTTGTCATCTCATTAGTCAGAAGGTGTTTCACCCGTGCTGGCTTGTCATCTCGCTAGTCAGAAGGAGTTTCACCCGTGCTGGCTTGTCATCTCGCTAGTCAGAAGGTGTTTCACCCGTGCTGGCTTGTCATCTCGCTAGTCAGAAGGTGTTTCACCCGTGCTGGCTTGTCATCTCGCTAGTCAGAAGGTGTTTCACCCGTGCTGGCTTGTCATCTCGCTAGTCAGAAGGTGTTTCACCCGTGCTGGCTTGTCATCTCGCTAGTCAGAAGGTGTTTCACCCGTGCTGGCTTGTCATCTCGCTAGTCAGAAGGTGTTTCACCCGTGCTGGCTTGTCATCTCGCTAGTCAGAAGGTGTTTCACCCGTGCTGGCTTGTCATCTCGCTAGTCAGAAGGTGTTTCACCCGTGCTGGCTTGTCATCTCACTAGTCAGAAGGTGTTTCACCCGTGCTGGCTTGTCATCTCGCTAGTCAGAAGGTGTTTCACCCGTGCTGGCTTGTCATCTCGCTAGTCAGAAGGTGTTTCACCCGTGCTGGCTTGTCATCTCACTAGTCAGAAGGTGTTTCACCGTGCTGGCTTGTCATCTCGCTAGTCAGAAGGTGTTTCACCCATGCTGGCTTGTCATCTCGCTAGTCAGAAGGAGTTTCACCCGTGCTGGCTTGTCATCTCGCTAGTCAGAAGGAGTTTCACCCGTGCTGGCTTGTCATCTCGCTAGTCAGAAGGAGTTTCACCCGTGCTGGCTTGTCATCTCGCTAGTCAGAAGGTGTTTCACCCGTGCTGGCTTGTCATCTCGCTAGTCAGAAGGAGTTTCACCCGTGCTGGCTTGTCATCTCGCTAGTCAGAAGGTGTTTCACCCGTGCTGGCTTGTCATCTCGCTAGTCAGAAGGTGTTTCACCCGTGCTGGCTTGTCATCTCATTAGTCAGAAGGTGTTTCACCGTGCTGGCTTGTCATCTCGCTAGTCAGAAGGTGTTTCACCCATGCTGGCTTGTCATCTCACTAGTCAGAAGGTGTTTCACCCGTGCTGGCTTGTCATCTCGCTAGTCAGAAGGAGTTTCACCCGTGCTGGCTTGTCATCTCGCTAGTCAGAAGGTGTTTCACCGTGCTGGCTTGTCGTCTCGCTAGTCAGAAGGTGTTTCACCGTGCTGGCTTGTCATCTCACTAGTCAGAAGGTGTTTCACCGTGCTGGCTTGTCATCTCACTAGTCAGAAGGTGTTTACCCGTGCTGGCTTGTCATCTCATTAGTCAGAAGGTGTTTCACCCGTGCTGGCTTGTCATCTCATTAGTCAGAAGGTGTTTCACCCGTGCTGGCTTGTCATCTCATTAGTCAGAAGGTGTTTCACCCGTGCTGGCTTGTCATCTCACTAGTCAGAAGGTGTTTCACCCGTGCTGGCTTGTCATCTCCTAGTCAGAAGGTGTTTCACCCGTGCTGGCTTGTCATCTCGCTAGTCAGAAGGTGTTTCACCCGTGCTGGCTTGTCATCTCGCTAGTCAGAAGGTGTTTCACCCGTGCTGGCTTGTCATCTCGCTAGTCAGAAGGTGTTTCACCCGTGCTGGCTTGTCATCTCGCTAGTCAGAAGGTGTTTCACCCGTGCTGGCTTGTCATCTCGCTAGTCAGAAGGTGTTTCACCCGTGCTGGCTTGTCATCTCATTAGTCAGAAGGTGTTTCACCCGTGCTGGCTTGTCATCTCGCTAGTCAGAAGGTGTTTCACCCGTGCTGGCTTGTCATCTCGCTAGTCAGAAGGTGTTTCACCCGTGCTGGCTTGTCATCTCGCTAGTCAGAAGGTGTTTCACCCGTGCTGGCTTGTCATCTCGCTAGTCAGAAGGTGTTTCACCCGTGCTGGCTTGTCATCTCGCTAGTCAGAAGGTGTTTCACCCGTGCTGGCTTGTCATCTCGCTAGTCAGAAGGTGTTTCACCGTGCTGGCTTGTCATCTCACTAGTCAGAAGGTGTTTCACCGTGCTGGCTTGTCATCTCACTAGTCAGAAGGTGTTTCACCCGTGCTGGCTTGTCATCTCATTAGTCAGAAGGTGTTTCACCCGTGCTGGCTTGTCATCTCATTAGTCAGAAGGTGTTTCACCCGTGCTGGCTTGTCATCTCATTAGTCAGAAGGTGTTTCACCCGTGCTGGCTTGTCATCTCACTAGTCAGAAGGTGTTTCACCCGTGCTGGCTTGTCATCTCACTAGTCAGAAGGTGTTTCACCCGTGCTGGCTTGTCATCTCGCTAGTCAGAAGGTGTTTCACCCGTGCTGGCTTGTCATCTCGCTAGTCAGAAGGTGTTTCACCCGTGCTGGCTTGTCATCTCGCTAGTCAGAAGGTGTTTCACCCGTGCTGGCTTGTCATCTCGCTAGTCAGAAGGTGTTTCACCCGTGCTGGCTTGTCATCTCGCTAGTCAGAAGGTGTTTCACCCGTGCTGGCTTGTCATCTCGCTAGTCAGAAGGTGTTTCACCCGTGCTGGCTTGTCATCTCGCTAGTCAGAAGGTGTTTCACCCGTGCTGGCTTGTCATCTCGCTAGTCAGAAGGTGTTTCACCCGTGCTGGCTTGTCATCTCGCTAGTCAGAAGGTGTTTCACCCGTGCTGGCTTGTCATCTCACTAGTCAGAAGGTGTTTCACCCGTGCTGGCTTGTCATCTCACTAGTCAGAAGGTGTTTCACCCGTGCTGGCTTGTCATCTCACTAGTCAGAAGGTGTTTCACCCGTGCTGGCTTGTCATCTCACTAGTCAGAAGGTGTTTCACCCGTGCTGGCTTGTCATCTCACTAGTCAGAAGGTGTTTCACCCGTGCTGGCTTGTCATCTCACTAGTCAGAAGGTGTTTCACCCGTGCTGGCTTGTCATCTCACTAGTCAGAAGGTGTTTCACCCGTGCTGGCTTGTCATCTCACTAGTCAGAAGGTGTTTCACCCGTGCTGGCTTGTCATCTCATTAGTCAGAAGGTGTTTCACCCGTGCTGGCTTGTCATCTCATTAGTCAGAAGGTGTTTCACCCGTGCTGGCTTGTCATCTCACTAGTCAGAAGGTGTTTCACCCGTGCTGGCTTGTCATCTCACTAGTCAGAAGGTGTTTCACCCGTGCTGGCTTGTCATCTCATTAGTCAGAAGGTGTTTCACCCGTGCTGGCTTGTCATCTCGCTAGTCAGAAGGTGTTTCACCCGTGCTGGCTTGTCATCTCGCTAGTCAGAAGGTGTTTCACCCGTGCTGGCTTGTCATCTCGCTAGTCAGAAGGTGTTTCACCCGTGCTGGCTTGTCATCTCGCTAGTCAGAAGGTGTTTCACCCGTGCTGGCTTGTCATCTCGCTAGTCAGAAGGTGTTTCACCCGTGCTGGCTTGTCATCTCGCTAGTCAGAAGGTGTTTCACCCGTGCTGGCTTGTCATCTCGCTAGTCAGAAGGTGTTTCACCCGTGCTGGCTTGTCATCTCACTAGTCAGAAGGTGTTTCACCCGTGCTGGCTTGTCATCTCACTAGTCAGAAGGTGTTTCACCCGTGCTGGCTTGTCATCTCACTAGTCAGAAGGTGTTTCACCCGTGCTGGCTTGTCATCTCACTAGTCAGAAGGTGTTTCACCCGTGCTGGCTTGTCATCTCACTAGTCAGAAGGTGTTTCACCCGTGCTGGCTTGTCATCTCACTAGTCAGAAGGTGTTTCACCCGTGCTGGCTTGTCATCTCACTAGTCAGAAGGTGTTTCACCCGTGCTGGCTTGTCATCTCACTAGTCAGAAGGTGTTTCACCCGTGCTGGCTTGTCATCTCACTAGTCAGAAGGTGTTTCACCCGTGCTGGCTTGTCATCTCACTAGTCAGAAGGTGTTTCACCGTGCTGGCTTGTCATCTCACTAGTCAGAAGGTGTTTCACCCGTGCTGGCTTGTCATCTCACTAGTCAGAAGGAGTTTCACCCGTGCTGGCTTGTCATCTCGCTAGTCAGAAGGTGTTTCACCCGTGCTGGCTTGTCATCTCATTAGTCAGAAGGTGTTTCACCCGTGCTGGCTTGTCATCTCGCTAGTCAGAAGGTGTTTCACCCGTGCTGGCTTGTCATCTCGCTAGTCAGAAGGTGTTTCACCCGTGCTGGCTTGTCATCTCGCTAGTCAGAAGGTGTTTCACCCGTGCTGGCTTGTCATCTCGCTAGTCAGAAGGTGTTTCACCCGTGCTGGCTTGTCATCTCGCTAGTCAGAAGGTGTTTCACCCGTGCTGGCTTGTCATCTCGCTAGTCAGAAGGTGTTTCACCCGTGCTGGCTTGTCATCTCGCTAGTCAGAAGGTGTTTCACCCGTGCTGGCTTGTCATCTCGCTAGTCAGAAGGTGTTTCACCCGTGCTGGCTTGTCATCTCACTAGTCAGAAGGTGTTTCACCGTGCTGGCTTGTCATCTCGCTAGTCAGAAGGTGTTTCACCCATGCTGGCTTGTCATCTCGCTAGTCAGAAGGTGTTTTACCCATGCTGGCTTGTCATCTCGCTAGTCAGAAGGTGTTTCACCCGTGCTGGCTTGTCATCTCATTAGTCAGAAGGTGTTTCACCCGTGCTGGCTTGTCATCTCATTAGTCAGAAGGTGTTTCACCCGTGCTGGCTTGTCATCTCATTAGTCAGAAGGTGTTTCACCCGTGCTGGCTTGTCATCTCACTAGTCAGAAGGTGTTTCACCCGTGCTGGCTTGTCATCTCATTAGTCAGAAGGTGTTTCACCCGTGCTGGCTTGTCATCTCGCTAGTCAGAAGGTGTTTCACCCGTGCTGGCTTGTCATCTCGCTAGTCAGAAGGTGTTTCACCCGTGCTGGCTTGTCATCTCGCTAGTCAGAAGGTGTTTCACCCGTGCTGGCTTGTCATCTCGCTAGTCAGAAGGTGTTTCACCCGTGCTGGCTTGTCATCTCGCTAGTCAGAAGGTGTTTCACCCGTGCTGGCTTGTCATCTCGCTAGTCAGAAGGTGTTTCACCCGTGCTGGCTTGTCATCTCGCTAGTCAGAAGGTGTTTCACCCGTGCTGGCTTGTCATCTCGCTAGTCAGAAGGTGTTTCACCCGTGCTGGCTTGTCATCTCACTAGTCAGAAGGTGTTTCACCCGTGCTGGCTTGTCATCTCACTAGTCAGAAGGTGTTTCACCCGTGCTGGCTTGTCATCTCACTAGTCAGAAGGTGTTTCACCGTGCTGGCTTGTCATCTCACTAGTCAGAAGGTGTTTCACCCGTGCTGGCTTGTCATCTCACTAGTCAGAAGGTGTTTCACCCGTGCTGGCTTGTCATCTCACTAGTCAGAAGGTGTTTCACCCGTGCTGGCTTGTCATCTCACTAGTCAGAAGGTGTTTCACCCGTGCTGGCTTGTCATCTCATAGTCAGAAGGTGTTTCACCGTGCTGGCTTGTCATCTCACTAGTCAGAAGGTGTTTCACCCGTGCTGGCTTGTCATCTCACTAGTCAGAAGGTTTCACCCGTGCTGGCTTGTCATCTCGCTAGTCAGAAGGTGTTTCACCCGTGCTGGCTTGTCATCTCGCTAGTCAGAAGGTGTTTCACCCGTGCTGGCTTGTCATCTCGCTAGTCAGAAGGTGTTTCACCCGTGCTGGCTTGTCATCTCGCTAGTCAGAAGGTGTTTCACCCGTGCTGGCTTGTCATCTCGCTAGTCAGAAGGTGTTTCACCCGTGCTGGCTTGTCATCTCGCTAGTCAGAAGGTGTTTCACCCGTGCTGGCTTGTCATCTCGCTAGTCAGAAGGTGTTTCACCCGTGCTGGCTTGTCATCTCGCTAGTCAGAAGGTGTTTCACCCGTGCTGGCTTGTCATCTCGCTAGTCAGAAGGTGTTTCACCCGTGCTGGCTTGTCATCTCGCTAGTCAGAAGGTGTTTCACCCGTGCTGGCTTGTCATCTCACTAGTCAGAAGGTGTTTCACCGTGCTGGCTTGTCATCTCGCTAGTCAGAAGGTGTTTCACCCATGCTGGCTTGTCATCTCGCTAGTCAGAAGGTGTTTCACCCATGCTGGCTTGTCATCTCGCTAGTCAGAAGGAGTTTCACCCGTGCTGGCTTGTCATCTCGCTAGTCAGAAGGAGTTTCACCCGTGCTGGCTTGTCATCTCGCTAGTCAGAAGGGGTTTCACCCGTGCTGGCTTGTCATCTCGCTAGTCAGAAGGTGTTTCACCCGTGCTGGCTTGTCATCTCGCTAGTCAGAAGGTGTTTCCCCCGTGCTGGCTTGTCATCTCGCTAGTCAGAAGGTGTTTCACCCGTGCTGGCTTGTCATCTCGCTAGTCAGAAGGTGTTTCACCCGTGCTGGCTTGTCATCTCATTAGTCAGAAGGTGTTTCACCGTGCTGGCTTGTCATCTCGCTAGTCGGAAGGTGTTTCACCCATGCTGGCTTGTCATCTCACTAGTCAGAAGGTGTTTCACCCGTGCTGGCTTGTCATCTCGCTAGTCAGAAGGTGTTTCACCCGTGCTGGCTTGTCATCTCGCTAGTCAGAAGGTGTTTCACCCGTGCTGGCTTGTCATCTCGCTAGTCAGAAGGTGTTTCACCCGTGCTGGCTTGTCATCTCGCTAGTCAGAAGGTGTTTTCACCCGTGCTGGCTTGTCATCTCGCTAGTCAGAAGGTGTTTCACCCGTGCTGGCTTGTCATCTCACTAGTCAGAAGGTGTTTCACCCGTGCTGGCTTGTCATCTCACTAGTCAGAAGGTGTTTCACCCGTGCTGGCTTGTCATCTCACTAGTCAGAAGGTGTTTCACCCGTGCTGGCTTGTCATCTCACTAGTCAGAAGGTGTTTCACCCGTGCTGGCTTGTCATCTCACTAGTCAGAAGGTGTTTCACCCGTGCTGGCTTGTCATCTCACTAGTCAGAAGGTGTTTCACCCGTGCTGGCTTGTCATCTCACTAGTCAGAAGGTGTTTCACCCGTGCTGGCTTGTCATCTCACTAGTCAGAAGGTGTTTCACCCGTGCTGGCTTGTCATCTCACTAGTCAGAAGGTGTTTCACCCGTGCTGGCTTGTCATCTCACTAGTCAGAAGGTGTTTCACCCGTGCTGGCTTGTCATCTCACTAGTCAGAAGGTGTTTCACCCGTGCTGGCTTGTCATCTCGCTAGTCAGAAGGTGTTTCACCCGTGCTGGCTTGTCATCTCACTAGTCAGAAGGTGTTTCACCCGTGCTGGCTTGTCATCTCAGCTAGTCAGAAGGTGTTTCACCCGTGCTGGCTTGTCATCTCGCTAGTCAGAAGGTGTTTCACCCGTGCTGGCTTGTCATCTCGCTAGTCAGAAGGTGTTTCACCCGTGCTGGCTTGTCATCTCGCTAGTCAGAAGGTGTTTCACCCGTGCTGGCTTGTCATCTCGCTAGTCAGAAGGTGTTTCACCCGTGCTGGCTTGTCATCTCGCTAGTCAGAAGGTGTTTCACCCGTGCTGGCTTGTCATCTCGCTAGTCAGAAGGTGTTTCACCCGTGCTGGCTTGTCATCTCGCTAGTCAGAAGGTGTTTCACCCGTGCTGGCTTGTCATCTCGCTAGTCAGAAGGTGTTTCACCCGTGCTGGCTTGTCATCTCGCTAGTCAGAAGGTGTTTCACCCGTGCTGGCTTGTCATCTCGCTAGTCAGAAGGTGTTTCACCCGTGCTGGCTTGTCATCTCGCTAGTCAGAAGGTGTTTCACCCGTGCTGGCTTGTCATCTCGCTAGTCAGAAGGTGTTTCACCCATGCTGGCTTGTCATCTCGCTAGTCAGAAGGTGTTTCACCCGTGCTGGCTTGTCATCTCGCTAGTCAGAAGGTGTTTCACCCGTGCTGGCTTGTCATCTCGCTAGTCAGAAGGTGTTTCACCCGTGCTGGCTTGTCATCTCGCTAGTCAGAAGGTGTTTCACCCGTGCTGGCTTGTCATCTCGCTAGTCAGAAGGTGTTTTCACCCGTGCTGGCTTGTCATCTCGCTAGTCAGAAGGTGTTTCACCCGTGCTGGCTTGTCATCTCGCTAGTCAGAAGGTGTTTCACCGTGCTGGCTTGTCATCTCGCTAGTCAGAAGGTGTTTCACCCGTGCTGGCTTGTCATCTCGCTAGTCAGAAGGTGTTTCACCCGTGCTGGCTTGTCATCTCACTAGTCAGAAGGAGTTTCACCCATGCTGGCTTGTCATCTCACTAGTCAGAAGGTGTTTCACCCGTGCTGGCTTGTCATCTCACTAGTCAGAAGGTGTTTCACCTGTGCTGGCTTGTCATCTCACTAGTCAGAAGGTGTTTCACCGTGCTGGCTTGTCATCTCGCTAGTCAGAAGGTGTTTCACCGTGCTGGCTTGTCATCTCGCTAGTCAGAAGGTGTTTCACCGTGCTGGCTTGTCATCTCACTAGTCAGAAGGTGTTTCACCCGTGCTGGCTTGTCATCTTACTAGTCAGAAGGTGTTTCACCCGTGCTGGCTTGTCATCTCACTAGTCAGAAGGTGTTTCACCCGTGCTGGCTTGTCATCTCGCTAGTCAGAAGGTGTTTCACCATGCTGGCTTGTCATCTCACTAGTCAGGTGTTTCACCCGTGCTGGCTTGTCATCTCACTAGTCAGAAGGTGTTTCACCCGTGCTGGCTTGTCATCGCACTAGTCAGAAGGCGTTTCACCCGTGCTGGCTTGTCATCTCACTAGTCAGAAGGCGTTTCACCCATGCTGGCTTGTCATCTCACTAGTCAGAAGGAGTTTCACCCATGCTGGCTTGTCATCTCACTAGTCAGAAGGTGTTTCACCGTGCTGGCTTGTCATCTCGCTAGTCAGAAGGTGTTTCACCCATGCTGGCTTGTCATCTCGCTAGTCAGAAGTTGTTTCACCCGTGCTGGCTTGTCATCTCGCTAGTCAGAAGGTGTTTCACCCGTGCTGGCTTGTCATCTCACTAGTCAGAAGGTGTTTCACCGTGCTGGCTTGTCATCTCGCTAGTCAGAAGGTGTTTCACCGTGCTGGCTTGTCATCTCGCTAGTCAGAAGTTGTTTCACCCGTGCTGGCTTGTCATCTCGCTAGTCAGAAGTTGTTTCACCCGTGCTGGCTTGTCATCTCACTAGTCAGAAGGTGTTTCACCCGGGCTGGCTTGTCATCTCGCTAGTCAGAAGGTGTTTCACCGTGCTGGCTTGTCATCTCACTAGTCAGAAGGTGTTTCACCGTGCTGGCTTGTCATCTCACTAGTCAGAAGGTGTTTCACCGTGCTGGCTTGTCATCTCGCTAGTCAGAAGGCGTTTCACCCGTGCTGGCTTGTCATCTCACTAGTCAGAAGGTGTTTCACCCGTGCTGGCTTGTCATCTCACTAGTCAGAAGGTGTTTCACCCGTGCTGGCTTGTCATCTCACTAGTCAGAAGGTGTTTCACCCGTGCTGGCTTGTCATCTCATTAGTCAGAAGGTGTTTCACCCGTGCTGGCTTGTCATCTCATTAGTCAGAAGGGTGTTTTCCCCCGTGCTGGCTTGTCATCTCGCTAGTCAGAAGGTGTTTCACCCGTGCTGGCTTGTCATCTCGCTAGTCAGAAGGTGTTTCACCCGTGCTGGCTTGTCATCTCGCTAGTCAGAAGGTGTTTCACCCGTGCTGGCTTGTCATCTCGCTAGTCAGAAGGTGTTTCACCCGTGCTGGCTTGTCATCTCGCTAGTCAGAAGGTGTTTCACCATGCTGGCTTGTCATCTCGCTAGTCAGAAGGTGTTTCACCCGTGCTGGCTTGTCATCTCGCTAGTCAGAAGGTGTTTCACCCATGCTGGCTTGTCATCTCGCTAGTCAGAAGGTGTTTCACCGTGCTGGCTTGTCATCTCGCTAGTCAGAAGGAGTTTCACCCGTGCTGGCTTGTCATCTCACTAGTCAGAAGGTGTTTCACCCGTGCTGGCTTGTCATCTCGCTAGTCAGAAGGTGTTTCACCCATGCTGGCTTGTCATCTCGCTAGTCAGAAGGTGTTTCAACCGTGGGCTTGTCATCTCGCTAGTCAGAAGGTTTTCACCGTGCTGGCTTGTCATCTCGCTAGTCAGAAGGTGTTTCACCCATGCTGGCTTGTCATCTCGCCTAGTCAGAAGGTGTTCACCGTGCTGGCTTGTCATCTCACTAGTCAGAAGGTGTTCACCCGTGCTGGCTTTTCATCTCACTAGTCAGAGGTGTTTCACCCGTGCTGGCTGTTCATCTCACTAGTCAGAAGGTGTTTCACCCGTGCTGTGATTAGTCAATTCACTAGTCAGAAGGTGTTCACCCTTGCTGGGTCATCTCACTAGTCAGAAGGTCTTTTCACCCGGCTGGCTTGTCATATCAATAGTCAGAAGGTGTTTCACCCGTGCTGGCTGTAATCTCACTAGTCAGAAGTTGTTCACCGTGCTTGCTTGTCATCCACAGTCAGAAGGGTTTCCCCGTGCGGCTTGTCCATCTCAATAGTCAGAAGGTGTTTCACCGTGCTGGCTCTGTATCATTACGCTAGTCAGAGGTGTTTCACCGTGCTGGCTTGTCATCTCGCTAGTCAGAAGGTTTTCACCCGTGCTGGCTTGTCATCTCGCTAGTCAGAAGTGTTTCGTGCTAGCTTGTCACCTAGCAGAAGGTGTTTCACCTGTGGCTGTCATCTCACTAGTCAGAAGGGTTTCACCGTGCTGCTTGTCATCTCATTAGTCAGAAGGTGTTTCACCACCCTGCTGGCTTGTCATCTCATTAGTCAGAAGTGTTTCACCCGTGCTGGCTTGTCATCTCAGTCAGAAGGTGTTTCACCGTGCTGGCTTGTCATCTCACTAGTCAGAAGTGTTTCACCCGTGCTGGCTTGTCATCTCACTTAGTCAGAAGGTGTTTCACCCGTGCTGGCTTGTCATCTCGCTAGTCAGAAGGTGTTTCACCCGTGCTGGCTTGTCATCTCGCTAGTCGGAGGTGTTTCACCCGTGCTGGCTTGTCATCTCGCTAGTCAGAAGGTGTTTCACCCGCTGGCTTGTCATCTCGCTAGTCAGAAGTGTTTCAACCCGTGCTGGCTTGTCATCTCGCTAGTCAGAA